>NC_052501.1:80433350-80585821 GCF_016617805.1 Bactrocera tryoni
GCATGGGCGACTACAAAGCGGATGGCAAAAGACAATACAAAAAAGTAAAAGATATGAAAATAAAACTATTAAAGGCAAACAAAATATATTTAATTTCCAAATTCCATTTTATAAGCGAACAACTATGAGTATAAGGTACGCCTGTATATATACTTTATGTGTGCACGTCTGCTCTGCGGCATTAAATGCAACATTTTTCCAAATCAAATTGCAGATTATGACCCTAATCATAGCCACCGACACTGCCGATATTAGTGATTTTGCAACAGCGCTTGCGCTCCTCCATATCACCATGTGGTTATTGTTGTTGTTGTGAAGCAGCAGTGCGCCTGTCAGTCTGTCATTCCATTTGGCCGCAGTCTCCGTCGGCCACTTCATATTTGAATTGTGCGCTGTGCTTTGTGGTAATTGCTCTGCACTTGTTGTTCTTTTTGTTGTTGCTGTTGTAGGTTGTGCGCTGGTTATTAGGTTGCTGGCGAGCGCACAGCAGTTTTGGTGTCATTATTATGGTGGCAAAGCGAATAATAAGCGTCATCAGCATCATAATCAACGTTTATTACGTTTCAACTCATTCGCTGTTTTACCATTTGACTGCCTTACTAACTCATACACGTGCAAACAAACATACACACATACATATAAACACATATACATGCATATAAATGCATATATGTACATAGTTTCCTACAACCACCAAGCCACCGCCTCCTCCACATTCTCTTGCCTGTTGCCTTCTGCCACGTTTGACTCTCTTTTCAGCTGCGCTGTGTTTTTGCTATTGTTGTTGTTGTTTTTTAAAGCATCAGTCGCTGGCTGAGTTTTCCCTGACCATTGTACTTCATTAAAATATTCTTTTTTTTGTTCCTTTTCTGATATTTATTATTTTTTCATTTCCATTTCATTTTATTTCTCATATAATTTCATTTGATTTTTTGATTTTGATTGTGATTGTGATTTGGACTTTGAAATCATGTGGCGGCGCACTTTGATCTTGAACGCATTTTGTCTGTTGTCCGCGTTGTCCAAAAAATTATTAACACTAACCGTATGGCACCTCGAAAATAAGGTGACCAGGCGGTAGGTGAGGAAAAATTTGCATAAAAATTAAACAAAATTAATTTTTTTTTAAATCGAAGGAAATTTATTTTTTTTTAATAAAAAAAAAAATTAAATGAAAATTATTTATTAAATTGAAACAAAAATAAAAAAATTGTACTTTTTTAAATTTATTTTTATTATTTTTTTTTAACAAAAAAAAATTAAAAATTGCTAAAAAAATCTTAGTTTTCGAAAACTAAAAAAAGTTAAAATTTGAAAAACAAATATTTTGGCGGTAAATTATTAAAAAACATATCTACATATTTTTAATAATTTGTTTGAAAAAGTTTTTTTTGCAAATTTTAACCTTTTTAATTTTCGAAAAATACTTTTTTTGCAATTTTTAAATCTAAAATGAATAACAATTTATATTCTAATTCTAAATAATTTTATAATAATTAAAAAAAAAATGTATGTAGAAATGAATTTAAATTTTTTTAATATTTTTTTTTTTCAAAATTAATGAAAAATTACCCTAACAATTTTTCCCAAATATACAAAAAAAAATATTTTTTCCACATTTTTTCAAAAAGTTTTAAAAATTATTATTACTTTTTTTTATTGCTGAAAACTTTTTTTTTAATATTTTAAATTAATAATAAAATAAAGCTTACATTAATAAAAAATTATTAGGTTGTTATTGAAATTAATCTTTTTAGGAACGGAAAAAATTAATATCAGTTTTTTCATAAAATATATTTTCTTTTAAAAATCATCGGTAAAAATTTTTTTAAATATCTTATTTGCAAAATTTCCTAAAAAAACTTTTTGGAAAAGAATTTTTCTAAAAAAAGATATCCTTAAAAATTAGTTTTAATATTTTTTAAATTAATTTGAATTTTTATCGAATAAATTATATTTTTTATATTATTCAAAATTAGCGAAATCAAAAATCAAACAAAATATTTTCTGTTTTCGAAAAATAAGTTTTTTTCCAATGTTTTTTTATCAATGATATGAATAATTTTTTTTAACTTTATATATTTTTTTAATAATACTGATATAAGTATATTTTGGTACAAAATTTACAAAAAGAATTTTTTTTATAATTTAATATTTTTTAATACCCCAAAAATAATTATTTTTTTATAGCTACTATAAAACCAAATATTAAAGAAACTTTTTCCTATAATTTCCAAAAAATATTTTTTAAAAAAATTTTGTTTTTCAAAATGACCCAAAAGTTATTATTTTTTTTTTACCAATATTTTAAATCAGCCAAATAAAAGTTAAGTCTTCATCTCATAATTTTCAAGCTGGCCACCTTACTACACTTCACTTAACCCGCATGAGTCCATTGTATGCTTTTTCACATTGCCAGCTGCCATCTGCTTCCCGCTGTTACACACAGCAAGCAGCCTACTGACGTTTGCCCCCACACCCAACGCCCAGCACTCGACACCAAACCCACCAAAGCTACTAAAGCCTCCATACTACATATATAACATGTTTGGCAAGATGACAGCGTTGCCTGCCGCTGCTTGTTGCTCGCTCACTGGTTACCAGTTGCTGCTTGCTGGCGGCTGTCGGCTTTCGGCGGTGGGCTGTCCACTGCCATTGTCGTCAATTCGCCGGTGGCGGCGACCACTTGTTGCTGCGTTCGCATTATTGTTCGCAATGTCATTTTGTAATTATTTCCCACTTTGTTGTTGTTGTGCGCTCTTCATGTTTCGTTGATAAGGCAATGTATATGTGGCTATTAAAAAGCAGCCGCCATCGAGCAAGTTACAAGCGAAACTTTTTTGGCAACGCAAATATTGAAACAATAAAAGCATTTTGCCGCCATTTTCGTGTTGCCATGAGTAGGACGGGATCGCCAAGCGGGTGGTTAAGTGGACTCGTAAGTAGTTTTGGCCGCAGGAGCGTTGGAATAATTGAAAAGTAGCAGAGCTTTACTTATTGGGGTGGAGATTTAAATATGTGGGTGGTGCTTTTAAAGTTAAGAAGTTAAGAAACTGTTCTCAATTATTATTATTATTTTTTTGCAGTAATATTTTGTTAAAATTTTAATTATATTATCGTTTAGATGCAGATTGTAGATTGGGGAGAAGTTTCTTTTATAAGTAGATACTTTAAATATAAATTTAGCAATGATGATATTTCGTTCGCCTGGATAACGTACAGGCGCTGGAGTTATTTAATTACATTTGAAGCTAACTGGGAGATTAAATCTCTAACTTAATTGAGTCGATGCTTTATTTGAACCCTCAATTCATGATGTAACAGTAATATATTGGCAAAAAAGGCTGGAAATCAGTCAAGTTTCTCAGACCAAGCTCCATTCCAAAGTTGTGTCTACCGACCGAGATATTTCATTCTCAGTCAGGCAGGCAGAAGCCGGGCAAAGAGCGTCCTACAAAATATTTAGTCGTACAAGGTGTGCATCTTTTAAACAATGTCCAGTCAGAACAACGGCGAGTTTGGCCTTACCAAGTGGAAGTAGTACGGTGGACAACTTATGGCAAAGTTTGCGCCAGAAGCAAATCGCAGTCGTACAAGTTTTGGTTGTTGAACAGCGCCTACCAAGCTCATTGGAGGTCCATTGCTCCAACGTTAGAGTGCAACAGAACATCGAATAACCGACTCGCTTCCAATCGGATGAAATCGAGTAAGAGTTCCCTCTCTAAAAAACTCCAAGGCTTTGCCGTTTCCGGCGATTCCGCTGTGACTGGGCTCCCATAAAAATGCAATGAAAAAGCTTGAAGCTGTTGCTAAGAACTAGTGGCATCCCTTGACCAGTTTTGAGCGCACAGTCAGCGAGACCAAAGCCACCAGGCTATCAGATTCACACCTCTCGGAAAAAGACTTTACTTCGGAGCAGTACCGCTGATTCCTCTACCTTGATTGCAGCCAACTCCGCTTGAAAAACGCTACACTGGTTTGGTAGCCTGATACTAGAGTTGATGGAAATCTCCCGACAGATAACTCCACCACAGCTCAGGAGATATCTCCATCGAATACATACTAGTGGGAGGTTTAGCTTCATAATCCACTGACTTTCTAAACCAAAGAGATCCTGGTACTACCATCGAGGTTTATTGTCTCCAGGTCGTTTCCGGTTCAGTATATTTGTTGTGAATTTTGCAGATTCAACGCCATCGTCGAACTCGCTGTTTCCTCCAATTATCTTTTATAGCATGTGTCCTTCTAGTTAATACACTTATCTACTGTAGATCTTCTGACCCTGTATAACATATATATCAAAACTCATTGCTACTCCTTTCATCGAAGCCTTCGGAACTTTTTTCTAGCTTTCAAAAGATACATCACTGGATTGAGGGTTTAAATTCAAAGGCAGAACGATTTCGAAATTTCAAGTTCCCTGAACAGTGAAAATTAAGTTTACCACGAAGTTTGTAGCACCAAGAAGGAAATGTCGGAGACCCTATAAAATATATAGATACATATGAAGAGTCGATTTAGCATTCCGTCCGTCTGTCCGTATAAATACGAATTAGTCTCTTAGTTTTTAAGATATCGTACCTTTTCGCCAGAAGTACATAGCTGTCCATTTGTCGGAATCGTCGATATAGCTGTCATACAAACTGGCCGATCAGAATCGATTTCTGGTATTGATTTCTTTTTTATTTGACAAGATATCTTCACATAATTCAAAATGGGCTATTATCCAAGGTCCGAAAAAAAGCTGCCATAACTGTATGATCGGAAAGAAGTTCTAGTAATGCATTTCAGGACAACCGAACCTAACGTTCTCTCTTGTTTCTAATTTGCTCCACAGAGTTCCAAAATCTAATTAGGAACCAGTTTTGGCTTCTTCCAGGGCATTATTCCTCAGTTGCCTCTTGGAACCACGAGCTCATATTTTGTTTTCATTTTTGTTTTTTTTTTTTGCTCATGGATTATCACGTCTTTACTAAGTCTACGAAAAGAGCACCATATTTGGCTGCTAATAATATTTTAATGCTTTCGTTCCTTTTTGGATTCTAGGCTCTTATGTATGACACTCCTCACAAAACCAATCAGATCTCCGACCGCTTCAAAGGACGCCGCGCTCATTGCCACACGGAGTTTAACGAATTTTCAAAGCCTCAAAACTATTAACTCCACAGTTTTTGGACACTAAATACGCATCGATCATAATATTATAGCAGGACACTTGACAGTCATGTCGAACCTTGTTTTTGTTTATATTTTTATAAAAATTAATGAATAAAATTACGCAAATGTCCTGCCAAGGCTTACAAATACGCCACACAATGCCAGCTTATACGCAACTCATTGATGCAAAGTCATAAACAGATCAATTGTCTGATGTTTTTTGCTCATTTTCGCCGAGCCTTCATTGACGTTTTTTCTCTCATTGTCACAGGACATCAATGAGCCGCTGCCTATTATCCTGTCCGGCTGTGTCACAATAAACAGGCAGGCAGAGCCAATGCCGACCCTGAAGTCAACTTTCGCTGCAGCGGTGTGTGTGTTACTGCATTCTACCGGCATAACTAACTGTTTATGCGCACAACAACAGTGTATTCGAGCCTTGCGGCTTTGCTCATCAGCCTTTGTTGCATATTTTTGCCTATTCGTGACACTCTCTTTTGGCAAAAACAACAGCAAAGCGAGGCATATTCACTTGTTTATTTGTTTATATGTGTTGCGGTGCATTAGGTTCGACTTTGTCAACAAAAAACAATAAAAAATGCAACAGTTACTGTCAAAGTGTTTGTTGTAAGTGAGACTCTATTCTCACCTGATCTTTGATATCTTGCCGCTGTGGTGCATTTGTTAGAGATCAAAGATTAAGCCGATTCTACTCAATTGAGGAAAATCTCATGCCATAGCAATACCTTTACTTTAATGACTCACACATAACGGCTACCACATTCCGTTTTTCTATCTGAAGAAATGTCCAGTTGCCGAGATGAAGTTGAAACTACTAAAATAATTAATTTTATTGCCTTTGCTTATTTGTATAATTTCTCAACAAATTATTTAAACGATCGCATTTTCACTACAAACGTAATTTTCTACTCAAGCCAACGTCGCCTAAGTCGGACTCAGACAGCTCTTCCTACTTTTGTGTAATCTGCTTTGCTCGCATGTTCGGCATTGCTTTAGGTTTTCCTCACACATATTTATTTCCTCTTTACTGGATCATTTATCGCATGACTTTGCATATTTAGTGATTAGCCGGTGTAGAATTTCGACGAACAGTTTGTAGCTCCTCGACTCACGAGACTCGCTGAAACGTGTAGGCTGCATATGGAGGTCAGCATGCAAATAAAGGGTGCTTTAATTTGTAAAAACATATTTTGTTTTATGGAAACGTTAAAAATGATTTAAGCAATCTGTTTCGATCCTAACTGATCCCAAAAGATCTTGTAAAATTTTATTTTCTATAACTAAAGTTTGATTAAAGCACCCTCTTCATAAAATTCGATCGCCTACTCCCGAAAAGTCTTAAAAACCGTTGTAACCCATTTTGACTTCCTAGAAATCATAACCTGTTGCTGTTGTAACTGCAGAGAGCAATCCTGAAGTAACTTCAAGGAACCGTATAGAGTTGACCGTCTTTTCCCGTTTAAAATTCCGGGTGCAATCCGGTTACTTTGACCCGAATGTCGTGGGAATAGTATCTTTGGAGTGTACTAACCTTTCTTTAATACCGAATTTACGTAGAGTACTTCGAAGTAGACCCAAAGGTACTCCCGATACTGTCACCCAAAAATAATATGTTGATATTGTATAACACGTTGACGAAGTTCGAAATTTTCGTTGATAAAAAACTCATTGAACGTACTAAAAATCTAGTTCAGAAAGCACTACAAGAGTTTCCAAGGCTGATAAGTCTTGTCTTGATGCGCTCAATATACTCCTGCATCAGCTGTCTTTACAGATGACTTTACTCGAAGAGTAACAGTTCTGCTCTAAGAATACTGTAATTAGGTGCTTGGAATAAGAAAGTGTCATCCGGTACCGGCTAATCGTAAGTAAATCAGACTAAATTCTCTAAAGCTTGTATTTCAATAGCCACTTCCGGGTTAGGATGTTCTCCAGATATGAATGGAGAAGAGGTTTAGTCGGAGAGGATGATACAGCCCCTTTCTATACCGATGGGTCCGAAATAGACTACGAAGTAGGGCCGGTTGAGAACTCTGAAGATCTCGAACTATCTCTCTCTCTCTCTTTATCCGACTATCAAACTCAGCCAGCATCTTCCAAGCGAAAATACTAGGTATAGAGGTTACTTGTGAAGTTCTATTGAATTTTGACAAGTGCAGATACGGAAGGATACAGAAAGCTACCAAATACATGGACAGCTTAGTCGATGCCACTTATTAGTTTCAGCTTAGTTAAGAATTGTAGAAAGGCTTTAAGCTCACTGGCAGGTCAACTCCAATTGTCCTTTATTTGGTTTCTCAGTCACAGGATTTTCTCACAGAATTTTCATTACAAAAAAGCAGACGAGTTGACCCAAATAGGTGCTTCTTTAGATGAATCCGAAGTGGATTTGATTCCATGTCCGCTGGGAAAGGTGTGAAGAGAGCTTTATACTCAGTTTGAACAAGTAGTTCGGGGTAGATGGAAACAACAAAAAGCAACATAACGAAGACCTATAGCCTTTGGAAACCATGCGCTAAAAATGGAGCTACCTAGCTTCTAAGGAAACAAGCCAGACACCGCATACTGGGAATGCATCAGACATCAAAACTTGATTGGCTGTCTACAAAAAGCCTAGCGTACCTAAGTAGTTTCATTGAGACCAACAAACAATAGAAACGCAAAGAGGAAACGAATTAACTATAATCTTGATCCGATGAGAGGATTTTCTCGGGGTACGACGTCGGCATGTGCAGGGCTTATTGAGCTCGAAATGGCAGCATTCCTACCTAGATACCTAATTAATCACTAAACGACTCCAGAACCCAAAGTTTCTCGAAAAACTTAGTATAACGCTAGTTCTGATCATAAATTCTAAGCACTTCCAAGCTCTTAACCCAAAACGATCTTCAGCCACCCTTTAAACAAGAAAATCGTATTCTGTCCCAAGAACCTGTTGGTCTAGCAAAGATTTCTACTTATTAGCTATTACTTTCAGTGATTAAAAACACAAGTCTACCCAAAATAAACAAAAAGAAGATGAAAATTAGAAACGAAAAAAAAAATACGCCGACACATCGCCGATCTTTTGATGCCGAACGCGTTTAATGATTTTGATTTTCAGGTGTCATCGTCAACACATTGCCTCTTGGTCTTTTGCTCCACTATACACTTTCAACTTTCAACAGGTCTAGGCCTTCTTTGATGTAATCTTCGTCATATTGCTATTACTCGCTGTCGTACAACAAGCTTAATATCAAGATCGTTATCACAGCGACGATCTATTGTAATACTCGTACATTATTTGTATTTGTAAGTAACATTGATCGACAATTATGAAGAGTTGTGAACTCTTGCGCCCTCTAATGCCAGCAACGATCAAACGATCGTTAGAACGTAAGGCAAACAACACACACACGAATGTATTCGTGGTATACTTGGTTAGTTGGATAGCTTCGTCTCTCGCTCGCTCGCTCGTTCGCTTGCTTACTAAGTCGGATCAAAGTGAAAATGCCGCCAAATAAAATCAGTTGGTTGATTTGAGTCCAACAAATGATTTGATGATGATTTTCAAATTATCAAATAAATGATCTGTAATTTTTGGTAATCTTTTCAACCTGTACAATTATATACATAGAAGAAAATCGAAAGCCGATCGTTCAACACAGACACGATGAGTAGACGGAAATGCCGTCTGAAGAAAGAGCGAGCGAGTGCGGCAAGTGTTTTGCTGCTGTCGCTTCTTTGGGCCGCATTAACTAACTTCATAGTAGTAGCGCGTTAGTGGACTTGCCGCACGGCAGGGGTGACTAACTGTCAACCGTTCATTAGTTAGTCTTACTGGCGGCTGCGGCGGCGGCAACTCTTTCATTTCCAATCGATGACTTTAACAAATGCTTGGTTGCTTGCGGCTACCATGCAAGCCAGACGAAAGGTCGGCACGACTACTTAGTAGCAACTAATTTGTCGCTTAATGTGTCACATTAAAGCCGTAGTGAAATTTGTACGTCAATTTCTCTTAATTGGACCAGCGCGGCATTGATGGAGAGATCAAGCGATAGTCGGATGGTTAGTTAGGCGGCGCTTGCTTGCACCGCTAGCTTGTCTCTATTTTTTGGTCACAATTTTAATTTTTTTTTTTTTGGAAATTTTACGGTCTAGATTTGTTCTGCCCACTTTGCAGTTGTGCATTTCAATTTGCTTTCTATTGAGCTACAAATTCCTTTCTACCACACATCACTTACCACCTAAAATGCCGTGTATACTATAATCCTTGCGTCCGTCTTCACTGGTACGATCATTACCTCGCAATAGACGACTGATGGACGATGTGGATGGCGGATCGGTGAAGCCCTCCTGAAAGTACAGATTTTGAAAATATTTTTGTATCAAAAAGGCAGGAATTTAGAGTTTGTATGAATAATAGAAAATATGTATTTACAACTGTAGACAACTCGGATAATTTATAAGAATTTTCTTCGATGGACTCAGTTAAGTTTAAGTTTAAGTTTGAGTTTGAGTTTAAGTTTGAGTTTAAGTTTATGTATAAGTTAAGTTTAAGCTTTAATTTAAGTTAAAGATTAAGTTTAAGTTTAAGTTAAGTTTAAGTTTAACTTTAAATTTAAGTTTAAGTTTAAGTTTGAGTTTAAGTTTAAGTTTAAGTATAAGTTAAGTTTAAGTTTTAATTTAAGTTTAAGTTTAAGTTAAGTTTAAGTTTATATTAAGTTTAAATTTAAGTTTAAGTTTAAGTTTGAGTTAAAGTTTAAGTTTAAGTTTGAGTTTAAGTTTAAATTCTAGTTTAAGTTTAAGTCTAAGTTTAAGTTTAGGTTTAAGTTTAAGTTTTAATTTAAGTTTAAGTTTAAGTTAAGTTTAAGTTTATATTAAGTTTAAATTTAAGTTTAAGTTTAAGTTAAGTTTAAGTTTAACTTTAAATTTAAGTTTAAGTTTAAGTTTGAGTTTAAGTTTAAGTTTGAGTTTAAGTTTGAGTTTAAGTTTAAGTATAAGTTAAGTTTAAGTTTTAATTTAAGTTTAAGTTTAAGTTTAAGTTTAAGTTTAAGTTGAAGTTAAAGTTAAAGTTAAAGATAAGTTAAAGTTAAAGTTAAAGTTAAAGTTGAAGTTGAAGTTGAAGTTAAAGTTAAAGTTAAAGTTAAAGTTAAAGTTAAAGTTAAAGTTAAAGTTAAAGTTAAAGTTAAAGTTAAAGTTAAAGTTAAAGTTAAAGTTAAAGTTAAAGTTAAAGTTAAAGTTAAAGTTAAAGTTAAAGTTAAAGTTAAAGTTAAAGTTAAAGTTAAAGTTAAAGTTAAAGTTAAAGTTAAATTAAGTTAAGTTAAGATAAGTTGAGTTAAGTTAAGTTAAGTTAAATTAAATTAAATTAAATTAAATTAAGTTAAGTTAGGTTAAATTAAGTTAAGTTAAGTTAAGTTTTCCTTTGGCAGTTTTGTTTTGTTAAATAAGTAGTTTCCTCAATTAAACAAATTGTCACTTAATTGAGCCAAAAAGTGAGCAATTTTGCACTACAGTCATGCAAAGCATACTAAAAATACCTTAAAAACTAACCGAAATTTCAAAGTAAACTAAATTTATGTGTGACGCACACTCAAGCAAATATATGGTTACAGATACATAAATACATACATACATAGAATCATATTTTGCACTTCGTATGAATTTATGTGCGCTCACTTTGTTCACACAAATAAATCAATGCGAATACCATTCTAGAGAAGCCCCATTTAGGCTTCTACCGAATGTTCTTTCTCTTCTTTCCTTTGATTAGCTTTGTTTATTCCATAATAAATAATAGACTTGTTGATTCTAGTTGAAAGCATATACATATGTACATATAACCTGCGCATTTTTTTTAAATTTTCGTGCTTAATTAAGAGCTAAAAATAAAATTTGATGGACTATAAATATATTGGATAGTCGAAAAAGTATTTTCCAAAAGTGAGCAATTTCTAATCAAACTTCAACTTTTTTTTTTAATGCCTACATATATATGTATACCCTCGCTTGAGGAGAGTGGCGGTGAGCTTTTTCGGATGGATCAAAGCTTGCGGTGTGGGTTGGTGGAGAAATACACTATCGTGAACTTTCCATCAGTTCCATTTTTTGGCTTATTGTGGTCTACTATTTAACTGTTGGGACTCAGACCAGCTAAGGAAGCGTTAGTACCAGCAGGCGTGCAGTCGCAAGTTCCTTCTCATCCAGCGTAAAGTGGAAGAGGTCAAGAGAGCCTTTCGTTCTCAGCAAAGTCCACCTTTCAAAGGTTGAAAAAGTTCCAACTGAACACTTTCCTACCAGGATTCAAGCAAATAAAATGAAAATCTTATGGCATGCCAGATACATCAGCTGTTTGGAACAAGATGAGATAGATCAAGGCTTAAACAGTTCGGATGTCATACTTATATATGTACATCCAAGTGAATTCGGGAAAATTGAAATAAAACACCTAAAGAGTTCTATGATAGGTTCAGGGTGCTTTGCCGACCACCTGTAGTTGGATGTTAGCTCAGTGCAGTAGTTTTTTTTTTCGTCTGGCTCCACAATTGACTGAACATAACAGTGGAAATGTGATCCCTCGGTCATGCTGGGGGATCAGCAATCTAACCGCACCTAACCTAGCCTAATATTTAAAGGTTCTGGGTTGAATTTTTCAGCATTAACAATATTTTTATACAAAATTAATTTTTGTTTAATATTCTTAAAATAAATTACAAATTTTTATGACTTACATATTATAACTTCTTTCTACAAAAGTCTTCTCTAGTTAGCATCAGCTGTCTGTTGGTTAGTTTTTTTTCCATTTTAATATTTGAAACCTTTTAACTTATTTCTTTTTATACTTCTTTCTTTTTATTTTTTCGATTCTTTTAATTTCCTCTCTTTTCTTTTTTCCTTTCGCTTTAGTCCTGAAAATCTTATAATTCAGTTATTCCTCCACTTTAATCTTTGAATGTTCGTTTTGTTATTGCTTTTCGCAACACTCACAGCTTAGCAAAGAGCATTTCGTAGTTTATACAAATAAATGTAGTTGGACAGTATTGCCAACTTCCGGCAATTGTTGTCAAACTTAGAATAAATTTAAATGTCAAGAGCGAACTTGGCAGCAACAAAGTTGGAAAGTTTCAGCTGCAGAATTGTGGTCAAAACAGCAGTTTCGTGTGACAAACAAACAACAAATAAAACAGTTATGGCGTTTTAAATGCCTACTCTTCTTCTTCTATTGTCGTTTATTATTTTTCTGATTTTTCGTCCATTTTGGGTTCATTAAAAATCATAAAATAAAGAAGTCTCTATAAAATTCAAAAAATTAACGCCATTAATTGCAGTGCGAATTGATTTCTGCCCCGAGCTTCGTTATCCGTTAATAAAGACCAAAAGCAATATTTGCACCAACTACCGAAATTACTTATAATTAACCGTTTACAATAAAAACGACATAAGTGCAAATATGCTTAAATGCAAGCTCGTTAAGCGAGAAGCTGTAGGTGTAGCAATTTTGAGAAATTGCCAGCGAAATCGCCGGATTCGTTGCAGTCCTTGATATTGACCGTTAGTCACAAAGGTGAAGCTTGCTTAGCGGCGTAAATTGCTTTTTAAAGCGTTATGACCGTTAGCATTACCGTTAATTGCTGAGTGAAGTAAATTTGTTGATAATTTTTGAAGCACATATACATACATATATAGATATATAATATACTTATGTATGTATACATGTTGTTAATTATTATGCAATGTCCTCCTACTGATTATTTTATATACCTCGACCTCGGATGTTGACTCGGACTACGATTTCAGAAGTGAAGCTATTGAGTCTGTGTGAATCCTGGACCGATGGTCGAGGTATTTCGTCACCTGAGTATGTAGGAGCGACACTCTGCTGAAATGGCTGGCGGGTTAATGCTGAGGCTGTTTTCATCCAGTTGAAACCCTGACAGGCCTCGAAGTACGTTCCTCTTCCGTCATCATTAAGTTGAGTTTAAGAGGATATGCTTTTTTCACTGTCGGCTCTGAGCGCTTTACTCAGCAAGGTCCTGCGTTAATCCTTGCCTTAACCTCTTAACAGTGATAACCTTGGGTTAATTAAAGGCAACTTCCTTCGAAAGTTGGCAAACGACTCTGAGTGGAGACGCAATAGGTTGGATGCAGGTTGGCACCGGCCTTACAATTGGACCGTGTTGTGGATAGGTCTGAACGTTCCAGGAAGCGGAAAACTGTCCCTTTTGAATGCGTGGATATCCGGCTAGGGTGCATAAGTCAGTTAGCAGCAGTCTGCCAGCTCTATATGTAGATAGGCGGAAGGAGTAAGGTTAATTGTGTCTTGGAGGGCCACCGGCAACACTAAAAGACACAATAAAATGTAGGCGACGGCAGCTGGGAAGCTAAAGTACCCTTGCACAGCTTCGTTCTGGATACTGTAACAGATTAAACTTCTACTTAGCCAGAATCGACCTCGACACATCAAATATATGTATGTCCATCAAGTAACAAGTCTCCGCAATTGCATGCTCACATAACCCTACACATCTGACACCCCTCTCCCTATGGTCCGACCCTGTCGAAACAGCACCTTTCCTGGACCTCGAGGACAAATTATCTGAACCTTACCACCCTAACGGAGACTAGATAACCGGATAACAATAACAACAGGAAACTAAGGTTGGAGGGCAGCAAAAGTTATGGCTCGCTACGGTGATTGTCGGACTGTTTAGGAGTCTGAGCAGCATCTCAATACACTCAAGTGGGCTAGAAGAGGGCTTGTTGGTGCCAAGGACGGCGGATCAGTGGGCTCGAGAGAGTTCCAACTCACATTTAAGATACAGAGGTCACTTGCATCCTTGTTCGGTAAGAATGTAGTGTTCCGAGAGTAGCAGCAAAATTCAGCGATATCGTTAAATGGGCTGACTCAATAGAACTGGGAGCATGCGTTCGGAGCAGGGAATATGCTGCCAACTCCCACAAGAAGTGGGCGCGTATCACGGCAGCTATACGCGCTGTTTTCATGAAGATGAGGTGGTTGTGAGGTAATGATCCAAAGAAAGATAATGAGTTTTAGCCGACTTTTGAGTGGATATTGCTTCTTAAATGACCTCATTCTAAGTAGATTGGTTTCCATCGAATATCTGAGTCTTCGGCTTTGGAATTGGCTTGGGAATCTTGCATAGTTGCCATATCAACCCGTCGGAGCGCTAGGCTTAGTGGCACCCAAACAGGTTAGTATTTCGCATTTTACTTCAGTTTCTTTTGTTATTTCTTTTCCAATTCGCACAACAAATTTTATGAACTTCCCGTCACTTCATTCCACACCTGAATTTCTTACAAAAAAAAAATTACAAACACCTTTCCGAGCAATGCGCAAAAGTGTGACACTAATGCAATCGCATTTAAATGTACACAATTTTGATGGATGGATTAATCCAATTAAAAAGTACACACGCATCTACATACAGACATTCATCAGCGCGCCGCAGCCCAGCAGTTGAACAATAAGAGAGAAGTAAAAACGGCGAGAAGGAAGGCAAAAACGTGTAATCTCTACAAAAACGAAATCGAAATGCATAATCGCCTGGTGTTTTGGACGCGGCTTCTGACAACACACACACATACACATGTGTATGTTTGTCCGCTTGCCGTTGTTTTAACGCATGACCGCGCACTGCGCAACCGCAAAGACATGTCAAACACGCGCTTAATGCTGACGCTTAAACCGAACGACCAGCGCAGAAACAGCCGTGCCACAGGTGCTAGCGCGTGCGCACAACTCACGCGCGGACTTAGATCCGCGTCGCGGCAATTGCAGCTAAGACTGTGCGGTTCTGCGCATTGCAGTTTGCCGCCTGCTCACCTGCGCAGGTTTCTTGACTGATTTCCAGCTCTTTTATTGCTTATTTCTTTCATATGTAGTGGGAATAAGCTAGCTACGCGTGTTGTGGGCTGGGAAGGTGGGTGTGACGCGGCTGATTCGCTTGTGATCGTTGAAAGAATAAATTAATATTGAAACAATTTATTATTTCGCTTTGAGATTTGGAGCGAGCTCATGGTTTTCCCTTAAATGTGAAAGCAAGTTCTTCTCTGCTTCGTCTTTCGAATTCAAAAGGAATTCTTTAGAGGATCAAGTTGCCGACTTTTGACGTTTCCCTTGCGAAAAGACCTTCACCAGAATCTTTTTATTTGTCACTTCAGACTTTGCCTTCTTTGATGCTGTTATATTATAATCGGTTAGATACCGGTTATATACCGGTTAGTACGTAAAAGATCACTCATTAAAACGAGGTTTACTTTGTCGATCGCCAACTGTAGTCTTATATTACTCAAGAACTCATTGTACCAAAAAATACAAATATAAAAGTTGTATCCAATTCCAGAGGATCTCCTTTAGTTGCCACGTGCTCAACTGACGGAACCGACGGCCAATACTAAGGCAGCCAAAGCTTCTATTGGAAACTCCGTTCTCTGTTTAACGAAGTTTGCTCATCAAATCTTGAGATCTCCTGAATCATTGCCGAATTCCATCATCAACTGACGCCCACAGCCCACTTTTTCTCATCTTTGAGATGCGTCTTAACATGCCAAGACCGAGCTCTCTACTTTGTCTTGAGATCTCATGAAGCATTGACGAATTCTCTCGTCAACTGACGTCCGCAGCCCACTATGCATCTCCCTTGAGCTGCGTCTTAACATACCAATACCGAGCTCTCGACTTTGCTAGTAGCATCACCCGCTAATCGACGAACCCAACACATCATCCAACCTTCCTAGAAGATCGTACTCAATACTCATTTCTAGCTTGTCAAATAAACTTTATTTCTAACCACATATTTTGTACGTGGCTGTCTTAATGACATGTGACGCACGACAAAACACGACATACAAACATAAATACAAATCTACTAGAGACTGTCCGAAAGTGTCAGTTCTTATTAAGAGTCCCCGCCAAATAAAGTAAAGTAAATACGTCCGGACAGACACCGACAGAACGGTAGACAGTCGGACAGGCAGGCCAATCAGTTGGTGTTAACCGCCACATTGATGCCTCGAACGCCTGCGCCGCAACTCAGCGCGATGGTGCTTAGCTGCCGGTCTCCCCACACGTCAGCTGATCATTTCTAATCTAAAGTGAGTGGCGTGTGCGCATGCGCTGCCATCATACGCGCATATAAACAACCGTTGTTGCATCTGGCATATATCTAAATAAATGTCAGTATGTTTGTTTGCCTGCAGCCTTTCAGTGATTAATGCTTTTTTGTTACTTATTCCTGTTAATTCCAAAGGCAATTTTTTCCGTGCGCCCCGTGCGTCATTATTAGGTGGCACAACTGGCACCTCAATAGAGCACCCAGCGTGGCTGCAAACGCGCTATGCCGCAGTGCCTATTGCCGCTGGGTGCACGGCAAGCGTTTGGCATTGCCAACCTATTTGGACTAGTGTCAGCCATATTATTGCCTATTTGCTTCTTACTGCCGTCTCTCTTCTTGCTAGGAAGTGCGCGTATGTAGGGCCGCCTGTCTTGGGCTTTATTGAATTTCACTTATTAAATTGATATGATTTGGATTTATATATTTCCACTCGAGCGCGAGTCGCGTATTTGGATTTTTGCGTGTAAATACCCACGTTTATTTGTTGGGATTTGGCATTGCTTAAGCTTAATGCTGTGGTACAGTGTCTCAGTTTTGTTGAAAACGTTGAAGGCAAAGAATAAGGTTAACTTCTTAGATTGCTAATGATACCAAGAACCCTACCTGATTTTTCAGTAATTGACTATATGGTATACAAGTTTTGTTGTTGTCGTTGTTGTAGCGGCAGAAAACTGCCGAGTTGACAGTCCTTGGCCGGTTCCGTTTCAGTTACATAGACCCGACCATAGACTTGGGTAGAAGCTATGCCCTTCCCAGATTGGAAGTACAATACAATTTTTTAAGCTCTCGCCTTCTGAAACACGTATGATCTTTCACAGACCATAAGAGCAAAGTTTCATAAGATGAGCTTGTTGAAGAAACAGCGAAACCAAAAAAACTTCCAAGCTTTTTTATTTCTAAGCCGATCTATCTTATTTGTCTAAACTCTAGATGCGGTTTTCGTTTTCGACTGCTGGTAAGCAATTCCAACTATCTGAATATTTATAGGTACTGGGTAGTTATGAATTTTCCAGTTTGACAGAGCATAAAGTTTTTTTAATCACTTGTCTTTGCACCTATGCTCTTCCATCGACCTTCTTCTTAAGGTAAACGTTGCAAAATAAGATCTCGTTAAAGGAAAAGGGCTAACTCATAGGAATTTGAATGACGCCTCTTTCAAACTTCCAAACTTTAGCTGTCTGTGTGGGAGTATAATTCAGTGGTTTACTGTTCAGGAATTTTCTATACTGAAGCAAAATAATTTCTAATAGATCTCCAGCAAGCCTTGCCAAGCCCAAAGTGCTTTTTTGCTATAAAAAATACCTCTTGAATCCTTCAGAATTTCAGAGACGTCTTAGAACTAACAAGTCGCACAATTTTTCGTTCCTCTGGCATAAGATCGTACACAAGGTTACCTATACCGCCGTTTTGGATCCCCGGCAAAACTTGCTTAAACTCAACGTGTTTTGTTGTTATGAAAAAACCTCTCACGAATCCTTTGAAACTTCACGGACGTCTTGGAACTAACAGGTTGCACAATTTTTCGTTCTTCTGGCATAAGATCGTATCGAAGCTGAACCTACCCGCCGTTTTGGAGCTTGAGTGATATATCGCGAGCTAATGCGGAAGTTCAGAGACGCTTCAAAACTAGCAATCCCTACAATTTTTCAATCTTGAAGCGTCAGCAAATGCAAACAAATCCGAATTTGCATGTCAAAATGGAATGGATGGAGTATCCCAAAAATAGTGATAAAGAAATTCATCTGTACCTGTATTAGCCCACGTCAAGGGATCATAAATTTTCATGCTGTATAAGCGACCCAGTTCACGTTCCACCGAAGTTGTGATAGATGGCTTTCTTAAACCTAAAAATCCTCCCAGGGAAGCCTTCCAGAACTCGTAGAACTTTTTTGTTACTTTTCACGAATCCTTCGAAATTTCAGAAACGTCTTAAAACTAGTAGGCGCTACTTTTACTGAAGTTGCGATAGATTTAAGAAAACCGAAAAATTCTCCCCCAAAAAGCCTTCCAGAACTCGTAGACCTTTTTTGTTTTAAAAGGCCTTTCACGAATGCTTCGGATTAACAATTTTCCAGTCTTGTAGCGTTCGCGATTTAAAAAAGAATCCCAAAAATTCTACTAAAATAAGATTATATACAGTGTACCCCTACGCCCGTCTTGGATCATGAGAGATGCTTTTTTTTTGTTTTTTTTTTTATATAGTAGGGTGAAGCATCGAAAGCCGGAGGGCGGAAATTTAATCCGCTAAACCTAACCTGCTCCCAACTTAAGACTCTCCCTCAGAACCACCAGATAGGGTATTACTTCATGGGAGTGACAAGACTTTGCACGTCTCCTCTATGCAGACATCATGAAAGGTGTGTCAAACTCCAATCTTACTGCATTCTCGAAAGGTTTCCGAAATCCTCAAATGCCCTCAATTTTTCAGCACTCCCAGCCAATGAGTGAAACACTGTCCCGCAAACGAGTTGGATACCGCAAGCTATGTCGTCAACGCCAAGTGGTCCAATACTTGGACGTTTTATCGCCTGTTTGTTGTTGTGCGCTGCCAGTGCGGCTGCTGTTTGCCGCCTCGGCCGTCGCTCTTTATTCGGACGGTGGCAAATACAGTAGTTCTTACCGCATTTTGTTGGCATTTTTTAGTGTTACTACTAAGCGTTAGCGCTTTACTGTTGTTGGCGTTGTTGTTTTGTTCTTTTTCGTGTAATGTGTGACAGCTTATCTTGTAGCCACTGACAAGCCTGTTTCAAATCTCTTTTTGTGCGCGTGTTGTTGCTGTAGTTTTATGATACTTACTTCTAACATTTGCCTTTGCCGACGGCGACGGCGACATTGTCGTTTTGTATGAGACAAGCTGCCGCTGTTGGGCTACTTGCTTGCAGTTTGCTTAACATTATTGTTGGTGGTGGTGGCGTTGTTGCTATCGGAGATACTACTTTGACTTGGTGGTTTTGGGACAGCATGTCGTTGGCGCGGAGCTTGACTGCAGCTAATAATGAATTCAATTGAAATTTAATTAATTAGTTGACAGTTGGACTGACACTTGGTTGCTGTCCGAGTGAGCGCGAGTTTTCCAAGAATTCCGAGGGGTAGCTGGGGATCGTGTTGCACGACTTTGGCGAGTGTGTTTCGATTCGTGTATCGATTGGTTGACTTGTCTGTGTGTTGCTTTGTATGTATGTATGTATAAAAATCCCACCTAAGGCAGGTGTGGTCCAGTTGTGTAGCTTACGATCGATCTTAAATCGTTTTCGTGTGTAGAAATCAAATAAAAATTATTTTTGTTTTCACATTTAATTTCCCAATAAAATGCATTGTCCATTCAATCCATTCAATGCCAGCGATCAATCAATTGATGTGTTAGTTATGTGATTTGTAGTGTCCAAAAAAAAAGAAACGGCCCGGCCACATGACGCGGCTTGTGGTGTTATGATCTACTTCGAAAGTGGAGCATGGACAGACCGACTTTATAGCTACCATAAACAAAGGACTCATCCTTCATACTGTCATTTCGTAAGTGCGCGGTCAAGTAGACAAGACACCGCAAGTACACGGCAACTCTTTAGCGCTGTACGCGCCTTTAAGCCGCTAGTGCCTTAGAAGAACAACAATCCCGCCTGCTTGGCTGCTTGGCTGCCTCGCCGAAATATTTTTTTTCGTAATGTTTGTACCTAGTAAATCACCTCCGGCTAAATACTACAAGTTAATATGTTGCTGACATGTTCTTTACTTTATTGTTGCTGCCGTGTGTGGTTTTGTAAGCGTCTGCGGTCTGTTGCTCTACTGCTTGAGCGCTTAGTCAGCTTGTGCATGCCTCTTTGTGGTTTGGAGGCGTTGAGGGCGTAGACCATCACGATATCGCCACACGTTGTTGGAGTTGGATTTCGCCCTTTTTGGCCGGTTGTTCGGACGCATATTGGTCAGTCAGTAAGACGTAGCTGATTTTTACTACGCCTGCGTTGGCAAAAAAAGCTTACTTTTTGCGCTTCTCTTAGCAAAACTCTACTTCAAATGACTCAATATCGGCGCTGGTTCGATGTAGATTTTTTGATTTTAATGCACTCTCATTCGATTTTTAGGATGAGATAGTAGGATACTTGCAAGCTTTTATATGGCTAAAGAGCTTTTTAAGCTTTTTTAAAGCTTTCTGTATTTCTATATATGTATATCTCTTGATTTAATTTATGGTATACTTGATGCGTTTTCTATTCAAAATCACTGTAAGTTGTTCAGTATTTATTGAAATTCGCTTCAATAAAACTTGATGTGATGTGATGTGATATCGTGTTTCACAGAGCCTCCTTTAGATCCGAAGGTCCAACGACAGAACGTGAGAGGATATTAGAAAGTCGACTCACTTTCTATTGGATGAAATGGGAAACAGTTGCCCTTCCTAGCCTTAGTCATAGTACTAATAGTTTGTGCAATTTATTGATTGTTGAACTGTTGGAATAAATATTCAAAGAAAAGTAGAAAGTGTGGTGGGGTATCCTTAGATTTGTCGGACACTGTATATTCGTGCTATGAACTGTTTAATTCCAATTCTGCCGCAAATATTAGTTTCAGAAGACTTAAAATTCTTCCAGTATTTGTTAATACTTTCAGGCAGTAATCGAAATACTGATAAATTGATGATTACTTTAGCTGCGATCCTTCACAAGAGGTACTCGGCAGAAGATATTGTACTTTTCTTGATTCAAGAACACAAGCTCCATAGTTTTCCGCAATAACTCCTGTCAATTGTGAGCTCTTGCACAGAGTCTGATATGTGTCCTAGTCTAAAAATGTGAACTTGATTTCCAATTTGTCCTTTTTACCAAAAAATGAGCTACACATTTATAGACCTAAGCTAAGCAGTGAACTATTTAAGTATCAGCTGGCAATGTCTTTTAACAGAGAGAGATAGAGAGAGTGGGAAGTAATGTTTATATATGCTATAGTCTATACTTAAAGAAAATTTAAACTTCTTTTTATGAGTATTAACCATTGAGAGGTGGAAGCATTTTCGAGTGAAATTTTCGGACTTATCCTTGAGTGATGCTATCAACAAAATTATCGAAAAGTCCGCTCACGAAAGGCTAGGTATTTGAAGACCAGTCAGAGCAATGTCTTTTGAGAGAGAGAGAGATAAAGGCAGAAAGAGATGAAGAGAGAGATAGACCGGACGCAATGTTGATGAAGCGCTGAAAACTATCGTCGAAACTATCGGAAAGTTTTTCGCCAAAAAATTGTCTAGACATTTGTAGATTTCACTAAGCAGTGAACTATCTGAAGATCAGCTGGCAATATCTTTTAACGGAGACAGATAGAGAGGGAGAGTAAGGAAACAATGTTGATATAGCGTTGAAACTATAGTCTATTATTATAGGAAAACTTAGCATGAGTATAGCCCTACAGAAAGATCGAAACCTGGATTCTACAAGCTTTGGTTTTCTGAATTTAGAACTACTGAAACAGTCGGAGATATCTTGATGTAACTTTAATTAACGAAGCTCTGAGCTATATTGACTATTATTGGGAAGAAAGCAGTTATAGAAATATATATTTCTGCGAGATATCCAGAAATAACTGATTCTATTAAAATGTATTACTAAAAATGTATGAGCATCTGTGCTTAGATGGGTTTATTTAACTATTTACACCACAATGACATCACAAGAAAACTGAAAAGTGACCGCCACAAGCGAACTCGAACCTATAACACTTCATGCACCAACAAATAAAACAACAAATAAAACAAAAGCAAGAGTCTTGCAGAAGACCGGCGCTGGCGAGTCAATAAATAAATATAAGAAGTGCATTAAGTTAGTGAAAATAATAAAAAGGAACATGTGCCAACACAATAAATGCGAGAAAAAATCGAAACAACAACAATAAATGTTAGCAACAACAATTAGCAACATATATGTGTGAGTGTTGTTGTGTTGCCATTGCGGCATCATATTCTAATTAAGCGTGAAGCGCACCTGGAGGCGCTTTTGTGCAGCCACTACGCGCCCAACTGCCACACAACAACCAAAAACAACAAACCAACAACACTAACAATGGGCATATAAGCCACGCATGGCAATCAATGTACATCTGTGGCAGCGATCAAAGTATCAGCACGATCACACACGATCACACACGATCAATATATAATGTTCTAATGCGCTCAGCTATATACTTACATATACATATGTATGTATATGAGTATGTATACATATGTATCCCTGGCACATCGCTGCACATTTGCCCTGTCCAGCGGTTGGCTGTTCGGCTACCAGCGTTGATTTCTCTTGCCGTTGCACGCATCGCTGCCCGAATGCTTGCGCGCTTTAAGGGCTGCAACGGGCGGGCAACGGCGGAGGGTTGCCTTCGCATCGACGGCTGACTTGCTTGGATGGATTGGCATCGTCACCACGTTATCGACACATATAAAGTGTAACTAATTGTGGTTGTAAGTGAAGCCGACTGCCTTCGACTCCGCGCCAGCGCAGACACATGGCAATAAAATGATGAAATGAAATACGAGCGAATGTGAAGTTATAGGATTTGACATTGAGCACACACACACAAGCGCATAATGATGTTTATAGAAATATACATACATATACTATACATACATACATATATGAATGGCGTTTAGATGTGCCGCCATTAAATTTGATAACTTCGTTGCAAAAGTTGCCAATGTCATAGGTATGAGCTTAGCAGGGTTGTCAAACATTCAAAAAATAAGAGAAAATACGTTAACTTCATCTGCACCGAATAATACCCTTCACAGGTTGGTTTTTTTTTTAGAGCATAAAGGAGTATAAAAAGATATGTATCTTGATTTTGAGCGGTCCGTTTGTATGGCAGCTATTTGGTATAGAGCACCGATCTACATTGGAATATCCCAGAAATATTCTTGAGGGCAAACTTCTTCATATTCTTCCTTGGCTGTACAATAATGAGTCGGTCAGGATCGAGAACACAAAAATCGACAGTTTGCTATATCCTTTTTGTGTTCAAATGAGTTGTAAACTCCAAATGCAGACAGGTCGCTTTGCACTTGGTACTTTCATTAATTATACGGGTGACCTTGCTTCCATTGATCACCAATGGATCTCTAAACGAAGCAGATCCTCTTCCATGCGAATAATATGGCCTAACCAGCGCCATACCAGTAAGCTGGTGAGCCCCGTATAGAGCAGCTTATATCCTTAGCGATCCCAGACTGAGTGCCGTTACGTACTTCATGCAGAACTAATCGCTAGGTTTCAGGATGCCAGCGCTTGAAGCAAGTTTCAATAAGTTCTGCGGCCTCACTAACGATACAGCTACCAGTGTCTCATACGGTAAGACCGCCGAGAAAGTTTCATAACTCAAGCAACTCTACTGAGAACTCAACACAAATACCAATACACATCTGTAGACTCAGCTACAAGCTCTTTCAACTTTTATTTTTGCTCATATCTCTTCCTAATCGACTAATTCCAACCACAGGCTTACAGCCTTTGACTTTTGTGCTCAAGAGCACAGAAAAACAAAAATCTTTTGAATCACATTTCAGTGGTTTTAGGATCGTCGACATTATGGATACAACAGATGAATATGCTAATTAAGGATACATTTAAAAGCGGTAAGGCCAGATTATAAACTTCAGCAGACCGTGTCTTTCGGCTGCAAGAGCTGACATTGATCAACACCATAAGCTGCGTCAGGATCGGGAAGCATCTCTCCTAGCCATTCGAAACCAAGCGAGCTTCCAGACAAGGAGACTACCTACCGTGTGACTTCTTCAATCTATTGCTGGAGAAAACAATATGAGCTGCAGATTGGCACCAACCACTGCGGCGTTAGTTCCGCTTTCTCCAGACTGGATAAGAAAGCGAAGTGAAGGTCTGGGTGTGAACCAGGACAAGACGAAATACCACCTGCCATCAAACAAACGTCACTGTTTTAACACCAGTTTTAACACCAACAGCTACATATGTCATCCTCGAAATCCAAAGCAGAATCACTTTTGCCAGCAGGTGCTACTTCGGACTGAGTAGGGAATTTAGAAGTAAAGTTATCTCTCGACGAACAAACACAAAACTCTTTAAGTCGCTCATCATCCCCGTCCTGCTATATGGTGCAGAGGCATGGACGATGACAACATCTAAGTCGACTTACGAGCTTACGAGAGAAAGGTTCTTCTTAAGATTTATGGTCCTTGGTAACGGCGAATACCGCACTCGATGAAACGATGAGCTGTACGAGATATAGGACGACATTGACATAGTTCAGCGAATTCAGACAGCGGTAGCCGTTAGCGGTTTGCTAGGTCATGTCGTCCGAATAGATGAAAATACTCCAGCTCGGAGAGTATTTGACGGAATATCCGCCAGTGGAAGCAGAAGGGGACAAAGACCCCCACTCCGTTGGAAAGACTAGGTGGAGAAGGACCTGGCTACCCATGAAATTTTCAGTTATTGCGTCGCCCAAGAAGTGCGATGGGCGGTACAAGGACTGCAACAAGTAGGTACTTGTTGCACTTACTATAGTGGTCATATAAAGGAGCGCAAATTCGGTGTGGGATTCGTGGTGGGAGAGAGACTCCGTCGCCGAGTCCTGGCATTCATTCGGTGGATGAACGTCAAGCCACAATCCTCATCAAAGCGGAAGATAGGGAAATTTTAAAGTTATTACTGGCCTGTAGATATTCTCAGTTTTGACGCATGTCTTGGAATCTTAAAGCCAATCAGAACTCATGCTTTGAGAAAGTACCGCCAGATGCAAAATTCCTTTGGCACACCGCCACTAGCAAGGGCACTTCCTAAAAAGTACCAAAGCGCACTGCGCAGGTGTGCCGGAAGCAATAAAATCGGCATTAGAAAAACTAAAAATTGCTTTCATTAAATCAAATGCCATGACCAACAGAAGCTACGAAGGACAAACAGCTAATTTGCAAAGCAAAGACAAAGTAACTGCATGTGGTGGGGTTATCTGCCATAAATACCTAGTAGACAGCGAGAGACTGCAATAAACCAGCGCAAGGACATGCAAAACTCGGCACTAAACGAACAATGGAGGCAGTTAAATGTCACACAATGGCGGACAAAAGATCAGCGGTGGCTAGAAACCGCATAAAGTAACAACTTTGAGACAGAACGAGCAGCGAGCGAGTGACTTCCGAAATTCCAAAAAGTCACGTGGCATGCGGTAATTTCACCGGTGTTTTGTAGCTGCTGCATGTCCTTGAAGATAACCGCCTACCATACGACGTAAAGGCACCCGCTGCCTTTGTTTGTTGGCACGTTGTCGGTTGACACAACAACATGCGTCGGAGCATTGCCGAGTTTGCCTTGCCACCTTGCCGTCGGTGCGTGCAACAAATACACACAAAAACACACAAAAAACACGAGTGAAACGGAACGAAACGGCACTCATTGACAAAAATGTACGACAACGCCGTTAAGAGCATTAAAGAAGAAGGAGCATAGGCGGCGGCGAAGAAGAAGAAGCAGAAAAAATTGCATGGACAATAAGACGACACAAACGGAGAAGGAGAGCAAGGCAGGAGAAACGCACGTACCACACAAATGCTGGACTTCTTTTGAGTTATACATATATACTATATATACATATGTATGTATAAATAAAAATATATACGTTTGTGTATATATGTGTGTGTATTTATATCCGCATGTCGCCTCCAGGCATTGATAGCGTTGGGTAATCGATTATATACCGAAACGCGTCCTACGACACCGAGCAGCGTAAAGTCGGCAACAGCGCTGGCAAGGTGCAAACAGTATACGTCAATATTTATAGACACAAGCAAACGCAAATGCCTACAAAGACGTGTGTGTGTGTGTTGTGTTATGACCAGCACTTCCGGTCTACTTTTTCGCAACATTCGCAAACACACAGAGCCCACAACTCACACAACGACCGCCTTGGGGGCAAACGCCCTTTCGCGGGAGTATTTCAATTTGTGTCGTTCGTTTTTTAACGCCTTCCGCCAGTCGTGGGAGTGCGTGGCAAGCAAATTCATGAAATAAATATTAAATAAGCTTAAGCGCCTTTTTGTATTGTTGTTGTGGGTGTTTGTGCGCATAAATGCTCGTGTATATGTAACAACTCTTTTGCTAATAAAGTTTTGCGCTTTCGTTGCTTTCATGGGAACTTTTTACGAGTGCACGAAGTGATGCGTACTAATCATTACTTTAGCAAATTATGTAATTACTTTGTTGTCTATTGTCTTCCGGTTTCATGGCGGCCTCTAATGACAACAGCGTGCAGTCTCAAGTGATTCTAAGGTGAAAAGTTCGCCGTTGACATATAACTCCAAATTTGTTTTCAGATAGTTTCTAAAAACAACTATCGGAAACTAAAAACTAATGAGATAGAGACTTTTACTTGCAAATAGTGATTAACTTCGAATTTTTCCAAAGAATCCTAATCAAATAATACCCACAACTTTTAAGTCTTTCTTTTTGTTTTTTTAGGCCGTAAGAAGGGTTTAAAATGTCTTCACACCCTCTAAGGATCGTCATAGTACGTGAGTGGTACACACAATAAAGCACTCCTCTCGTCTATCCTGTATTTGTTCCTTGCTCCGTGACCGCTTTCCCATTACTTCAGAGCAAGGTTTCCAAGATGGCTCGATTACAAGTCAGTTTCTACTCTCCCTGTGTTCAGGGATATCTACGACTTTGTACCCAGCATCAAGCTACTTGACTCAGCTTCTATTGACTCATTTTAATAAAAATTGTATGGTTTGCGTCGTCTAATGGTTCAACTCCTTAAATACATATAAGACCTTCTGCTTTACCCATGTTGCTCAGACATGATCCTAAATAAGGTTCTTAAATATAACATAATATTTGTCTGAGGTTTCTTAGTTTGCTTAAAAGATACTTCTACTCCTGTGGATATAGAATGCCTCAGTACCCTCTCAAAATTATGATATAACTTCAAGGAATGCTAAACAATAATGATGATCTTTTACCTTGAAAAGGAAGTGAAACGGCTGTGTGGATTCACAATAATCTAATATTAATTTCCTAAACATTATTGAATAAATTGTAAAATCCCCGGCCTGACACATATATGGATACTAGAATTAAATCCATATGATCTTTAGTTACTCCTAACTTTCAAAAGGCGCGTGTATAAATTTGACAGCTGCCGGATCATTGTTTGTAAATTTATTATTTTGAGTGATTATTTATTATTATGAAAGAAAAATCGATAAAAATAAAATTCGCTGTTGATAAGAAATGTATTTTTTAAGCAATTGAAGCAAAAGCTTGACTAGTTTTCGGACACTGCCCCAGGAAAATAAACAACCAAAGATTGATTTCCTAAGTTCAGACGTGGTGAAATGAGCACTGAAGACGAAGAACGCAGTGGACGCACAAAAGAGGTTGTTACCGATCAAAACATCAAAAACGTCCACAAAATAATTTTGGAGGACCGTAAAGTGAAGTTGTTCGAGATAGTAGGTGATCCAAAGATATTAACTGGAAGTTTACATCACTTCATTCACAAATATTTTGGTATGAGAAAGCTCTATTCCAAGTGAGTATCGCGCGAGCTCACTTTTGACCAAAATTAATGACAAGTTGACGATTAAGGGCAGTGTTTCGAGATGTTCAAGCGTAATAAATCTGAGTTTTTGTATCGATATGTGACAAAGGATGAGACATGGCTCCTCAATTTTACTCCGAAGTTCAAACGACAGTCATCCGAGTGGACTGCACACGAAAACCCGGTGGAAAAACGCAACAGCCGGCTAGCAAGGTTAAGGCGTCTGAATGCGCATTCAATAATATTTATTGACTATCTTGAAAAAAGAAGGACCATTAACAGCGACTATTATATATTGTTATTGAAACATTTGAAGGACAAAATCGTTGATTTTAAACAAAATCAATGCAGCGTATCATTAGTCAGTGAAAACGTTGGCTATAAATCATGGATTGGGCTTCAAATTGGTTCCACATCCGCTGTATTCTTCAGATTTGGCCCCCAGCCACTATTTTCTGTTCTCAGGTCTCAAACGAATGCTCGCTGGTAAGAAATTTTCATGGTATAAAAAGGTAACCGCTGAACCTGAGGCCTCTTTTGAAGCAAAGAACGAATCCTAACACAAAAATGTTAACCAAAAGTTAGAAAGTCGCTTTATGGTAGCTATGGAAATGTTTACGGACCATTGCTCTATTGGCGTCCACGTAGTAAGGCTGGAAATCCTACCAGACGCCATGTTCAGAAGCTGTGTGGAAGAAAATGAGGTGGAATCAACTCAAGACGTCCCTCTTGATTGTCCCCCGTTTGGGAGGTCAAGACTTAAACATACATTCAGACATCCCACCGAGCTGGCGAGTGTGGAAATTAAATGCCTGTGCAAAATGGCTACTAAGCGCTTTACTAATTTATAGTTCGAAAACAAGAGTTCTTCTTTCTATGGCAGCACAAAGAACTAGTATATGTAACAGTCCACCTGTGATCTTTGATCAGTCTTCCAACCTAACCTAACCCGGAGTGTCGCTATAACCAACGTATCACCTTTGAAGGTAACTATGTTGAATACACAAAAAAGCGCGAGTTCTCTGCCCAAGTATAAACAAAACGAGAAAGAAAGAGCATGAAACCTAGAGATCTGAAGACATTTTCCAAAGTAGCCCGGACTGCATAGCCGAAAAGTTAGATTTCTTCTTGGAATTCGAGAGATCCGCTGAACATATCAGGACGAGGACTGAATTTAAAGCTGTCCAAATGTCGTAAAAGCATTAAATAAGGAATTCAAACTATAAAGAAACAGTATAATAGTCCCATAGCTGATATTACTTTCAAAAAATTGTTTAAGAAAGAGCGGAACTTTGGTATACTTGAAGTGTCGAACACAAAACATTTTATGTCAATCGTGAGCTACGGAAAAAACTTTCTATATTGGTACAAACTTTTCGACCAAAGCTTTAATGCATTCGGTTTTTCGAAAGGACCTAAAGTAACAAGGTCTTCATAGACATACCAAAGTAGAAGAATAATAATACTGCGAACTTAGCACATTAAAATCTCCAAGCACACATTTTATGCATTTGAATCAATTGCATTCCCTTACAAAACATAAATACATAAAATATATCCGAAACAATCCATATTCAACATCTTTCTTATGATATATCCGAACCAACGACTTTGCATGTTCTTCCTTAAGTCCTTCTAAACATTTACTCACCTTGATCAACTTCTCGCGTATCTCCCAACTGAATATGCCCGGATTGGCCTTGCGCAACTCCTCAATGCGCGCTTCGATTTCCGGCGATGTAACTTTCGGTTTCGAACCGCCTATCACACCCGGTCGTATTGAACCGGTTTCCTGGTAACGATTTAGTATTTTCGATACACAACCATGCGAGACGCGTAGCTGACGTGAGATCACACAAGGTCTTATGCCATTAGCGGCCATTTCGACAATTTTCAAACGTATATGATTCGGTAGCGGTCGACCGTTGATGAAGACACCGCCGAGTTGATTGACGCGGCCCTGACCTGTGGTTAGAAAAGTAGTTATATTAGTTAGTTTGTGGATAATTTTAGGTTAGTTGGTGCTAGATCTCTTAGTACTCGTATTCTTAAGGACTTAAAGTATAACTTAACATTATATTCAGTGACTGAGAAAGTTTTTACTCTGAATATCTAGGATAGAAGAGTAAGATGAATCCAAAAGAAAGTTATTCTCTGTAGATCAATTAAATCTAGGTTTTGTTGACAAATTGACTCAAAGTATACAAAGAGATTGCTTTTCTTCCAAAGTGGGAACAGTTATTGGGTAGTCGCTGTTCAAAAATGAGTGAAAATAATGAAGAAATTCGCTATATTTTGAAAGTTGCTATATCAGTTGGTGTGGCACAACAATTTTTCGCTCGCTTCCGTTCGGGAAATTTCGATGTGAAAGATGCACATCGCTCTGATCGACCTATTGTTGAAAAAGTCGATGAAATTATGAAATAAGATTGACCAGGACCATTACATAAGCAGTCATAACATCGCTAAGAAACTTAACATTCATTGCCAAACGGTTCCGAGCCATTTAAAAAAGGCTGGCTACAATATGAAGCTCGATAATTGGGTTCCACAAGAATTGTCTCTGAAAAATTTAATGGACCCTATTAACATCTGAGATTCTTTGCTAAAACGAAATGAAATCGAAAAATTTTTGAAGCGAATGAGAACAGGTGATGAAAAGAGGATCAAATACGACAATAATGTGCGAAAAAGATCATGGTCCAAGCGGGGTGAAACTCAACAAATGGTCGAAAAGCCAGGATTGACGCCTGAAATGCTGAGTGTTTGATGGGACTGAAAAGAAATCATCCAGCCTGGTCGAATGATTTATTCTACATTTTACTGTCAACAACTGATGAGATTGAAGCAAGCAATCGAAAAAAACTGCCAGAACTGATCAACAAAAGGTCTTCCATCAGAACAACGCTAGACACAAAAAAAATTTGATGACTCAGCAAAAACTGTGAGAGCTTGGCTGGGAAGTTTTGATGCATGATACACCTTATAGCCCTGGCCTTGCACCATCGGACTACCATTTGTTTCGGTCAATGCAGAACTCCCTTAATGTAGTAAGGTTGGCTTCACGAGAAACCTGTGAAAAATACTTGTCGCAGTTTTTCGCCGAGAAACCAGAAAAGTTTTACGCTGGTGGATAAATGTCTCTAGCGGAAAAATGGCAAAAAGTGGTCGAGCAATTGGTACATATTTTCTTCATTAAAGTTCATTATAAATATAAAAAATAAGTTGAAGTTTGATTAGAAATACGAAAAGACTTTTTCGACTACCCAATACTATTAAGTTTGGCTGGACTATTTTCAGAGAAAGAGTAATACAATGAAGCAGTTGGAATTTTTGAGAATTCTTTTACGAAAAAAATGACAAATAAATAAAATATTTACCTTGGAATGGGTATCCGGAGAAAAAAGGCCGCATATTTAACGAATTTGCGCTGGTCATATCCATTTTTGTCAAAGTATATAGTACTAGGGGTCTTATAGGAACTTAGTGTAATATGATATATAAATATATGTATGAATATGAAAATATAATAGCTTAAACTTCGATAAAAAATTGATGTATTTCGTATGAAGTCAACACTTTGGTTTTTGGTCTAAATTGCACTGGGTTTATTACTTGCTACGCCAACTAATTAATCCTCACTGTTACTAGTCACACTTTGTTGATATTTTTGATACAAATATTTACTTTCAAGCACACATAAATATCGGTTAAAAATCAGTTAATTTGTCAAACACTTTGGCGCCTTAATACACATTGCTTCACCGCGCCGGTAAACGCTGGTTAATGGAGCGACGCGGAAACAGTTCAAAAGGTGCGCCAGCTGCCCTTTAAAGTAATACAATAACAATCGCCCGAAACACGTACTATTGGAGCCGAGCGCGCGCGTTTGCACAAATACACAACATCCGACGGAAGTCCACACAAACGGCGAACTGGTCTTAAACGCCCGCTTTGCGGTCCAATTCGTTTGCCGTTGCACAAGAAAATACGCCAAATAATGCTATTTACGTTGGGTTGGATGGAGTAACTCGCGTCACAAGCAGGGCGATCAGGCCGCGCGACATTCGGTACACAACTAAAAGAGCGCGCGAGCATAAATTAACGAAGTCGCGTTGCGCGCAAAAGTTGAAACGCGCGCGCGATCAACAGCCACAGTCCGGAACTGGTTTGCGCGGCGCAGCCAAAACAAAAGAACAAAAAACGCTGACGACAACAACAAAGCGCGCCGTTTCCCAATACAAATACATGTGAAATAAAATTAAGCAAACAACAACAAATAGGCAGGAAAAACATACAAACAAACAAAAGCTACAAAAACAGGCGCTAATGTATGGCAATAAGCAGAACGCCGCGCTGGCGAATCGCCGCGTCGCTTTTGGTTTGAATACAGTTGGTGCATTAGTATGCGCGTGTTGTTGTTATGCTTGCTGTGGTTGCATGTGATGGTGGTGGTGTTAAAGCAATGCTTGGCGCGCACATTTCAATAAGCAACAACAACAACAATATTTATAAAAGCAGGCTTTGTTTGCGTGTGTGTGCAAGGAGGCGGGCCATTGTTAATTGGTCAATATATTTGTTGTTGCGCGCTGAACAAAACTAACCATACGCGTCTGAGAACGGGTAGCTGTAACTAACCGGTTTGATATCAAAGTCGCGGTCGCTGTATTAATGAGAGGAAAACTAGCAACAAAAGAATACTCACGTTCACAGCGTTCGTGGTGGTTTGTTGTGTGCGATTGTGTTTGCGATTGGGTTTGTGTGCGCGCAACAACAGCAGCTAGCAATGGCAACGATCAAAAGTGAGGCGCGGCCAAATGGTAGTGAGCGCGTCGTTGTTAAGCGTGTGCTAGTTGGAGAGCGCGCTGCACAGCCGCTCATTTATCGTGGCGCACAGTGCTGTGGCTGCGGCACATTGGCTATAAAATGTCATACGAAATAATATAGCAGGGATCGGAATATTTTTACCACGTTGTAAAGCAGGGATGGTAATGCATTTTTATTGTATTAAAAATTAGCTTAGTAAATTTTATTTTATTTTATTTTTTATTTGAAGTAGTGTGTTTCCGTAAGTCATGTGTTTGAGTTCTAGAAAGGAATGGGACGCTTCCGATACCAAATTTTTAATTTAAGAATAATTTATATTTAATATGGCATTTTATTTTATGCATCATTTTGTGTTAAGATTCTTGCTTCCAAGAAATTTTGTACAAATATATCTTCTCAAGACTGTTATTAGCATCTGGTGGATCTTAAAGTTTCAGGAAACTATTTTTTAACTCTAAAGCCAGTCCATAGTTGCCCTTTGCTTTTGTTGAGCAAACTGTCACTGACTTTCTGTCTTTCTGTCTCTTACTCTCTATCTTTCTCTCTTTTTCACTCCCTCTCTTTCTCTCTCTCTCTCTATCATACACCCAGACAGTTTGCTATCTTTTTTCCTCACATTTAAAGTGACTATTCTCTAAGAATTTTCAGCTCAAAAATGTTCCGTCGAGCAAATATCTTCCAGAGACCTTCGTTAGAACCTGGCAGACCCTAGAACTATGAACAAACAATTTATGAACCCTTAAAACCAGTCTAAGCTGCTTTTGTTGAGCAAACTGTCATTGACTTCTCTCTCTCTCTCTCGCTCTCATACACGCACAGTAAGCTCTTGTCTTCTCTCACATTTCGAGTAATTATTCTCAAAGAATTTTTACCTCAACCTTTATCGTTGTGCAAATATATCTTCCCGGGACCTTCTTTAGAATCTGGTAGACCCGAAGACTCTCAAGAACCTTTTTACCTCAAAATTATTCCGCTTAGGGACTTAGTTCTTAACATATATTAAATGGTTTTCATAGACAATTTGGTAGAGTGGTTCATTCACGATTGGTTGGACAACCCATCAAGCAGGAAATTAAGAGGCCAATGGAACTAGTATCTTCTTCTACGAAAATGAATAATTTTTTCTTATTTCGAGGTACAACATGACAACGACCATGAAATAGAGAGACCAATACCAGTTCCTGCTAAGAAAATTGATTTTTTTTATTGTTTCGAAGTTCGACATGACATAGAGCGTGCAATTTAGAGACCAATACTAGTTCCTTCTGTGAATATGGATTATTTTTTTTATTTCGAGGACGCAACTATAGTTAGGCACCTTCGGAGAATATGAAGCACTCTTTAAAGTGTGAGCAGATAGTGTTCTCAAACGCGGAAAGGACCGAAAACAAAGAGTCAGCGCCATTTAATTAACTGGGAATACGAGAATTATTGCTCCTAGCTTTTGTTGATTAAAGAAGCTTTATTATTCCTAGAAAAAGTCAAGTTTCGGACCAAGATATATTCAAATCGCTTTCATTTTCAGCTATTTTCTCGCTTTGATGCGATTTTATAAGACGACATAGTTGCAGACCGACCCGTCAAATAGTCCAAATTATTTAATCAGCAAAACAGCTCTAGCTTTGAAAATGAAGCTTATTCTAAGAGAAAGTCAAGTTTTGGATCAAGATATATTCTTCTAGCTTTCATTTTTTATTGTTTTCTCTCTTTGATGGGATTTTATAAGACAAAAAAGTTCTCATATGCAGACAGATCGATAAATAGTAAACAGAAAAACGAGATCTCTTGCTACCAGCTTTTGATATGAAGCGAATTCTGAGAGAAAGTCGGGTTTTGGGAACAAGATATATTCATATTGGTTTCGTTTCCGCTTTTGGTGCGACTTTCTAATATGAAAATGAGAATTACGAACAGACACACAGCACAAAACTGCATAAAATGCTAAGTGAGAGAGCGCACGAGCTTACTTAAGCTTTTGATCCACTCATTTGCTCACAGCATATCATTGTATTGTATTAGCAGTTGCTTGACATGTTATTGTTGTTGTGCTTGCGCAGTCTGCTCAAGTGCTTTTCTGTAGATAATCAGCGCTAGTTTAATGGAGTGCAATGGCTAAAGAGCCACGCCTACTCAGCTTCACAACGAACTTAACTGCAGTTGGTAAGGCAAAAAGCAGTCGGACCACCGATAAACTGTAGTAGAAACTAGCGAGTAAAGCGGTGTACGCAATGCGAATTATAGCGACTAGTTTATTTGCTTTCGGCAGCGTTGATTGGTTGCCGATTGTTTATTGTTGTAGCCGTTGTAGCCGATATCCCACTTTGCCCGCACAACCCTCCCCTACCGGTCGTTCTCCTCTGCCATTCCCATTGTTGCGCTGCGTGCATGCTTGTTGGTATTTTTATGCGTTGACAATTTATCAACAACAACAACAACTACATATGTTTGTTTTATAGAGAGTTTTGGTTGTAATCTTGTAATGTCCTTCATTCGATCGCTTCAATGCGAGCGCTAACGAAGCAGCTGCCGTTTGCCATGTGCGTAATGTTTGTAATGTAAAATCAACAACACCAAAATCAACAACAACAACAATATTAGTGTTACTAAAACTTTTCGCAATGGCCGATTCGTTGTTGCTGCTCCTGTGCATTTCGCTTTGTTTCCGGCCGATGCGTGTTTTGCCATAAATATGTGTGCGTGCGTGTGTGTGTTTTGCATTTTGGCTTTTAATTTGACATTCGCACAAAGGCATGACATTTGTCGTCACCGTCGTACGTCGTTTGCAGTCAATTAAAGCGTGAAGGCTAGCTGTGCCGCTATCTCTCTTAACAACAATGAAGATACACTCGTAGATATACATATGTACATACATATGTACTTATTTATTATACTGTTGGCCAGCACGTGTGTTACTGTTTGCTTTTCAATTTTTGATGGAGGATTCATTCAATTTATTTAAAGTACAGCATATATTTATACCGGTTATATACTGGTTATTGCGCCCACCACCTTTTTGAAACTCTCATTGAGCTGTTTGGCGCAGTAATATAACATTTATATGCATATGTACGACTAAACATACATTTTTTAGCAAGGTCAAATAAAGAGTGATCCATTTCGAGTTTCTCTACTTTTTTTGAAGAAAAAACGCAGAGCTGATGGGGAATGTTTTCCGAAAGAACGCTCTTTAGCATTTAGTTCTTAAAAATTATCTCTTTTAAATGTTGGCCGCGGCTACGTCTCAGATGGTTTATCCGTTGAGTTCTATTTTCGGTGACTCGTTCGAGCATTTCGACTGATAAGTGGCGAATGACACCCATGATGATTTGGCATGAATCGAAGCGGAATTGTCTGCATTGACTTTAGACTTAACATGTCCCCACAGGAAAAAGCCTAACGGTATGATATCAAACGATCTGGGTGGCCAATCGACCGGCCCAAAACTTGAAATTATCTGCTCACCGAAGTGTTCTCTCATTAAATCCTTTAATTGATGCGATATATGGGAAGTGGCGCCATCTTGTTAAAACCAAATGTCGCCGAGATCTCGAGCTTTAATTTTGGTTATCATAGCGCGATACGGGAGCCATTGACGGTTACGTTCTCTCAGGCAACATTTTTTAAGAAATATGGACCCATGATTCCACCAGCTGACAAACCACACTAAACCGTTGTGTTTTCCTAATAAAATGGCAGCTCTTGAATGTTCTCAGGTTGTTCTTCGTCCCAAGTGCTGGCTATTTTGCTCGCTTACATACCCATTGAGCTATACCCAGATTGAGCCGGATCTTCTTGGAACTTTTAAGTAGTCCATAAAGCAAAGCGATGTCGCTTGGGAAGGTCGAGCAGCTTTAGTTCCCGCACAAGCTGTATTTTGGGAAATGCGTCAAGTCGGTCCATATGTCAATCCGAGTTTCTGGGAACGGCACCGAATGGACTCTCCACGGTCTTCGTGTACACTCTAAGCTACGGCTGCGACTCACGCGTGATCTGTCAAAAAAGGCTATTGAAAAAGTTATTTGGTCCGTTGGTTGGACATCGTCCTCTTCTGCCAAAGGACAGCATTACCAAAATGATAAACTTGACAAAGAAAGTTTAAAGTCAGCCCTGTAAGCAAGCTGATGACTCCACGCTTGACCCACTATTAAGAGGTAATAAAATCAAGTAGTATACAGACGGCTCGAAAATGTCGCAGAGAACTGGTACAGCCGTCGCAGGACCAAACTCTTCATACCCATGGGAAGTTTTTCGAGTATTTTCCAAGCAGAGGTCTTTGCTATAATATATATATCTATATACATAAGTCTCCAGTGCAGCTATCGTAAAGTATCGCTACATTTTGCGATAGCCAATAGGCACTTGTGAACTCTGCTTATGAGATAAGATGTTGCTGTTGTTGTTGTAGCGGAAGAAATAAATTCTAAATTAATTTCCGAACCGTTGACAGTCCTTGGCCGAATAAAAATCCGGGTCCGCTTCAGTTACTTAGACCCGACTGACGTGAGTACAGAATCAATTTGAAAGAATATCGTTGCTGGCGCTGGAGTGCATATAACGACTGAATAGCCCACCAGGTCGTAACTAAGTGTATTTTTTTCTGTATGCCAGATCGAAAGAGTATAGCCTGAAATGAACTGGTTGACGAGCTTACCCACTTTGCTGCTTCCACTAGAATAGTAGGACCAGAACCGCGTATTGATGTTGGTCCTCATACCATGAAAAAGCCTCCCTTTAAATAAGGAAAAAGTAGGCAGAAAAGTGTTGGCAACAACTCCAAGGCATGTGCCACGCCAAATTGCTAATCGGTGGTTACAATGCTTATAAAGGTAATCAACATCTCGAAAAACAAATTTCGGCTACTGACCGCATTTTACACTGGCCATTCTAAGCTCAAGCAACACTTATTCAACATGGACTTAGCTTGTTGTGAAAATTACCGGTTCTACGACATGGAGCCGGACCTGATGATAGAAGATGATGCAGACGCCGTATTAAAGCCCTTTGATCCATGTTTCTGGATAAGGATCACATCGGCTCAATAGCACTCAGCGGTATATTGGAATTTATCAATGTATTTGGGCTATGTGAGACGTTGTGACTGAGCAGATGGCCCGAAAGTAATCAGCAGTCGACTATATGAGTGTTTCAAGATGAGCCCTCAATGATTTATACTTTATCATAATGGCTCTGATGAACTCTTACTTTATTTTCTTAGAGCAGGCCAATCGTTTTTTGTTTAATTCAAATCAAAACGGCAGCGTGGATTATGCCGGATTCAGTCTTATCCAATTTGGCTAAGATTTAGTAAATTTAAAATTTAGTTCTTGAAACAATAAAACAGTCACGACTCATAACCTATGAAGTAGATGAGCTCATCAAGCGCTGAGCTGTGTATTTAACCTCTAATATCAATGCAAAATACAGGGTGAGCAATGTGTTCAAGCATTGTTATATAGAAAAAGCAATAGTGATAAAAAGTCAACACCGACCATCGAGAGCCTTCGAGGACTGCAAAAGATAAACAATAACTATAAATACAGCTTAAGGCAAATAGTTCAAAGGATAGGGGAATAGCATGATAATATCTTACTTTTAATAGAACGCTAATTTCAGCTGATTGAGATGACTAATCTTAAAATCCAGTATCCGAAAAATCCAATATTGCAAAATCAAAGCTGTTTTTGGTTTGCCCGAGTTTCCTTTCACTCATCCGATAACGCGTTCTTACGCTGGTGAGTGCCCCACAAATATTCTCATGGCATGTTTGATTCGTCGTCGCTCTTTACGTTACCGGAAGTCCTACCAAGAAACCCACCACAGTGTGCAAACTAGAATATTTTGAACAAAATAGGGCTCAATATCGGTGGCCAGCTAAAGATATTAAAATATTACTTCGATATACATATAAGTAAGTGATAAACTAAAATTATAGGTTTTGTCAGGTCAAATTTAACATATTGCCTTAATCTCAACACAAAATTACTGCACTTCCGCTGGACTCCACTAGAGAAGTATAATCACTTAGAATAATTGACGTTCCGATAAGAATACATGGAAATTTTTATATGCGTAACGGTAACTATTATGTATATGAATGACCATATATTTATGTGTGAAAATCGCATGCTTCAGTGAGAACGATAATTGAAAAGTGTCATTGAGCAAATTATGGTTAGAAGAGCGTAAACGCTTTAAGCGACATATTGAACTAATAATCACTAAGCTACTCACACATACACATACTCATATATACATATGTATAAACAACTATTTACATTTGCACATGCGCGCTGGAGGCCATAAGCAAGTATGTGCCTATTGACAGCTATTACACATGATAATAACAAGCACACACACAGACACACTTTCAGGATAGAGCACATACATTGACAGTTGAGCATACATTTATGCATATCCTGTCAACGAAATATTTAGTTGTGGTTGCCCGCTGCGTCCAACAAAATGGCCAACAGCAACGACATGCCACATCCTGCGGCAAACGGATCGACCATTCGACATACTAATCGTACTAACTGTCATAAGCACATTAAATGTGGCCAAAAAATTAATTGGAATTTTGAATATGAATGAGTAGTTGAGTGAACTGAGCAACGCACACGCACACACTCACACACAGACACGAACTTGGAGGACTTTAAAGTGGAGCACTTCACATATACTACAACGATTTTGCACGCCAGTGCTGGTATATGCTTCATTAGTATAGTATTTTCTGCTGATTTACAGCGGCTGAGAAATTTCTAAATTTTTTGGGAAAACTGAATGAAAATTTTGAGTGTAAATTTCGGAGAAGGAAAAGTAATTTGAAATTTTTAGTTTGATTTGGAAAAAAAAGTAATTTGAAATTTTATGTTTGGCTTGAAATAAATACCATTAAATTTGGCTGCACAGAAGCAAAAATAACCCTTTCAGAGGCATTTCTTATAGCAAAAATGATATTTATCTTGATTTTGACCGTTCATTTTGTATGGCAGCTACATGCTATAGTCAAACGATCTGAACCATTTCTTCTAAGATTGTAGCTTAGCTTTGGTTACTAATTTTGGCTAAATTTCGTGAAGATATCTCATCAAACTAAAGAGTTTCCCAGATAAAGACTCGGGTTTAATCGGCCTGTTTGTATGGCAGCTATATGCTTTAGTTAACCGATCTTAACAATTTCTTAGCAAATCATAGCTTTGTCTACGATAATAAGCATTACGAAATTTCAGGATGTTATCTTGTAAAATAAAAAAGTTTTCCTTACAAGAACTTGGTTTTGATGGATCTGTTTGCATGGCAGCTATATGCTATGGTGATCCGATCCAAACAATTTGTTCCAAAGTTAGAGCTTTGTCTTGGAAAACAATTTATGCAAAATTTCGGAATGATATCTCGTCAAACAAAAAAGTTTTCCATACAAGCACATGATTCCGATCGTTCAGTTTGTATGGCAGCTATATGCTATAGTGGTCCGATATTAACGATTTCGACATATAGCTAACTGCTAGAAGAGAAAACAACAATTGCGAAATTTCAGCGTGATATCTCAAAAACCGAGGGTTATAATACCCTCAACCCCGTCAAAATTAATGGAGCCTGTTAAGAGTACAATAAATAATAAAAAAAACAATAAAATATTTATAAAAAAACAGTTAAGTAAAAATTATTGCCGCCGACGCTAAACAATCTAGTTGACAGCTGAGCTCGCACAGTCCGAGTCAATCCGTCGGCAGTAGAGCATAGTGGCGCGCGGAAAGCCAGCTCCGTAGGACTTAGAAATTCTTTACAGCGGTTTATATATATTTACATATATATATATATATATATATATATATATATATATATGTCTATGTGTGCGTAGATCAGACAGATTATCAGTGTTAACACACACACACACACTCATATATGTATAAGAGCTGCATTGCCCTGTGTTTGTGCGCTCGTTTGCCACTGCGCATGCGTGCCCCTCTTAATATGCGTAAAGTTCACGCTTAATTTTTTTACATTATTACTTTGATGTCCTTTTGCCGTTTGCGCTTTTGTTAATTGATAGTAATATTGAATTCGTTGTTTTTGTTGCTGTTGTAGTTATTGTAAATTTTGTAGTTTTACAATGTGGCAAAAGTATTGTTTGTACTGGAGAATTGTGTGGTCTAGCGGCACCAGGTGTACGAAATTTCATTAGATGCATTAGATGTTTAATGATTAGTTTTGTTGTTCTCTTGTATGTCAGTTAATAACGTTTGGTATGTGACTATTACTTTCCTCTAACATGTGTGTGTGTGTATGTGTGCATATGTTGCAATTAGTTGTGCTTATTGCCTTTGCAAAAAGGCAGATCATTTAACACTGCGTTCGCGATGAGTAATCGTTTGTTGGCTTTGTTGTACTTTTTGTTCGGCATTTCGCTCGCGCTGTCGTTCATTGCGGGATCCAGCACCTTGACTTGTGGGCAGTTGAAGGCATTTACTCTCAAAAAATAGTTAATAATATAACATATGGCACCCTTAGAGCGCTCTCTTTGGATCGTCCTACCGAATTCTCCTAATATTCGTCCAATAACTTCATGATAAAAACTTTTTCAATCATTTAAAGTCTCTGAGATTCTGAAAGCGTATACAGAAAAGCCGTTGAATATCTACAAAGCAAACATCAGCTCATCACTTATTGAAGTTTCGAATGCAGAACCGTCTGCACTCCGTTTCCTGACCACTACCTGCCTTTGGAATAAGCGTCTCCGAAAGGTTCGAGCCGATCTCCATGGTCATTTGACCATCTCCTTCTATCGTACCTACCGCATCTGTAGCCTGAGCGCCATCTACTTTGCCATCTGTCGGCAGTCTCCTAAGGACCATTCTTTCAAACCAATAGCTCATGGCTTCCTTGGTTTCACTGAGAGGACGGATGGACTCAGCATTTATCAGAATCAGCGCTTGCCGATATGGTTCCTCTGTTCTATCCAGCCTTATTACCCTCCAGTCATGCGAAGGTAGAGAAGGGTTATAATAATTAAGGATTTTCTCTGGCTCTATCGCCACGGAAGGTTCAGCTTGCAACCAAACTTCTGCAATCTGACACATTTGATGATCTAATGAAGCCCATGGTGTCATCTGACACTCTCAAACTTTGGGGGTAGCCCAGGGTTTCCTCTGACCACTTTTAGGAAGACTGAGAAGATGACCGAATCACTCTCTTACATTCCTCAGGGGGATGGGCACCATCTACTGCGGTCGAACACGCCAAGATCTATTGAGCCAGCTTTTTTAGCGAGGGAGGCTTCTCCCTCATACTACATTTGTCGCTTAAACGCTGGTTAAGCTTCAGTTGCGCCCGGTCTTAGTGCTGGCGATTTGGCCGCTTTTGAAGGCTCTTATGTAAAACTTCCTACCAGGGTATCGGTCTTGTTACTGCATTTCGCCAGCAACGGTTTCGTCGCTCCAGGAGCAGCACTACCACCCGGGACAGATCTGAGCATCACTTCCTTCACTCACTTCCCATCGTCGCCTTTCTGTCAGAGTCTATGTATTTTCAATTCTTTTCCATGCAAACTGGGTCCCCACTTAGAGCTTTTATCGTCCTTTGAAAAGATAGTCGCCTTGAATTGTCCCAATTTTTTTTCGGTAACAAGGCCAAGGCGACGCACGCCCTTATGGGGCTATATGTTCATAGCCGGCCAGCGCTAGGAAGGAATCCGCTCAACTTACACTTATCAAGCCAACTTAACGACCACAGGTAGAACGTACTCTGAGGCCTGCCAGAGTTTTAACTTGACAGGGACGGTTGCGACATAAGCCCGTCAGCTATTTCTGATAAGTGTCACTCTATTATACACAGGTGTCAGAATGCCGCAACCATCAGCACAGGCCTCTACCAAAATGCTATAGAGCTGATGCTACTCATAATCCATTTCCAAAGCTAAGTCGTCCAGGAGTTTTATTGCTGTGAAGGCAGGTCAATTAGCGTTATTCAGGATGCACCAACTTGGAAGCAACCTGCTCTACACAAAAATAATAATACTATTCCATATTTTTATCAACATCTGCTGTCACAAAATTCTCTTCCAAATAACAGTCATTTCGGAAATTCTGGATCCGCCACTGATCAGAAAGTTTAAATAGTTTCGACGGAAAACTGTATAGTATAACCCCTTCAGCCTTTAAATTCATATATATTTCATTTTCGTGTTGAAAATCCAATCAGATAGCTCTACTACAAGACTCCCTTACATACATTAAAGGGTTTGGTTTTGTAAAGCTTAGAAACCCATAACAAGCTTTCAATTTAATGCTGGTGAAAAATAGATCTAGGTCAAATTTGGATCTCTTCACACTTGTTGAAATTTAGCAGAAAACAACCTGAGTCTTCTTGTCGGTTCAACAAGAAGTAGTATGTAGATACAGAAGATAAAAGAAAAGCCTGGAACCTCAAAAGACTAGACCTCTAAGCTTAAAAATACTTCTAGAAAAACAAATGTGTATCGTTTTTATCTAAAGAAACCATAAGCAAGAATATTTCTTTATTTATTAAACATCTGTCACATCAACACTCGAATACTCAAATCGTATACCCAAAACATGCTCCAAAAATTCAAACACAAAATTACTATAAATTCACACATCCTTACGCGGAAACCTCCTACAACATTTCGAACCATAATACTGTGAAGACAGCACTTAAAAGTCAACACCCGCCGATTTTCAAATTTACAATCATCATTTCAGCGGCCGTAAACTTGTCGATAAACAAGACCGCTTAATCGACGATACAATGATCGCACATAAATATGACAATTCTACAAAAAATGCAAACAAAGAGAAGGAAGCACTAAACGCAAGCTGAGTTAAATAGAAGCTACACAAAGCCCCCAATTTAGTGAGCATAAAATAAAATATTCAATAAAGAACACAAGCAGGTTATAAAAACGAAGATCACATGGTGTCGATCAGCGAGGCTCAGCGCAGCGCTGAGGATGAAGAGTGAGTAGCGCTGAGTGAACGGCAGCACGCGATTGTTCTGGTGTTTTTTTAGAGCAAAATGTTGGAGGAAACATTATTTTATTTTTTAGAACTAAATGCTGAAGAAAACATTCTTCCCTTTTTTACCATCAACCACTTAGTTTCGACAGTTGCTTGTATTTATGAGCATTTACTCAAATGAGGTGCTAACTTTTACATAAAGCGATCGCATTTCGGCTCATTTATGTTGGCAACATACTGAAAGCAGTGTTCATATTAATATTTCAGCATAAAAAGCAGCATAAAGTGATTTAGAGCTGTCATAAAGCGCTGACAGCAAACAACGCCACCAATCGACAGCGTCAACTTGACAGCTAACGAGGCGGGTGTCAGTAGCGGCTTGGCACATATTTGTGAACTTTAAACTATGAATGTGCATGCCACATAGTTTCAGGGTCGTTAAAAATCGCCTTTATTTCATTTTATTGCTGGAAAATCAAATGTGAGCGCAAGTCGGCAAGTGGCTACTCTTTATTGGCCGGTTGGACTTTACGCATGGCCATAAAATTGAGCGGCAATAACACGTTCACAAGAATTTTTAGTATAAGGAGCTGTGACGATTTTCTTGTGTGTCGCCAGTTTTCATTAGAAGTCACAGCTCGCATCAGAGTTTCCAATATTTCGCACTTTGGTGTGAGTTGGACTTCTCAAAACTGTCAGCAGATTTCTAAGTTTCGAGTTAGAAATAACCCTGTAAGAAATTGAATAGATTAGGAAGTATCATCCTTTTTTGAGATGCGTAGACGCTCACGCATTCTTGTGGCTTTCTCCTAATACTAAAGTTGACTGGAAAACACTTCTGTATACTTCGAGAAATGGGAAGCTCTTGATTTTCCTGATGGCCAACGACGAAATTAACTCGAGCTAGAAAACTGATGATTCTTAACTAAGCAAGAGTTAAAGTACTTCAACAAGTTGCTTTCAAAATTTCAGAGAAAATGATCGAAGATCACACCTCAAAGAGAGGATATGATGGAGGATCGTATATAAAGAGGGAATGTGTGAGCACAGAGAAAGTCTTCTACCGCAGCTCAACTGAAGATCATTAGATGAATTTCATAACTCAAAGAGAGGAAATGATGGAGAATCGTATAAAAAGAGAGGATTGTGTGAGCACGATTACCGCGAAGAGTTATGAGGTCTCAACATTATTTTTTATATCGAAGGTTGCTTGCTATTGTATATATATTTTAAGCGGATCCGCTCTGATGTGATCTATTGCTCCAGTCTTTTAGCTCGAAAATTCAAGGTTCGTCCGAGATCGGTGGACTATTTTTAGTGCTAAATTATTGCAGATGCTCCAAAATTATAAAAAAAACGATAACTTCGGTTGGATCGCAGCTATCCCCTTATGCCCTTGCTATATACCCATTACAATTGAAAAACTTACATAGAAGAATTTGATTTTGATCGATCGGTTTGTACGGAAGCTATAAGCTATAGTAGTCCGACTAGAACCAGACCTTCGGAGATTATATCCATGACTTGGATAATAATCCGTACCAAATTTCGTGCGGATATCTTCTCAAACAAACAAGTTTTTCATATAAGGGCTTGATTCGATCAGTTTGTATGGCAGCTATAGGTTATAGTAGTCCAATTCGATCCATATATTCCGAGATTATATGGGTAATCATGCTGCCAAGTTTCAAGAAGATATATTTTTAAATAAAAAAGTTTTTCTTATGAGATCGTTCAGTTTGTACGGCAGCTATATGTTCTAGTAATCCGATATCGATGGTTTCATTAAATGAGCAACTACATAGGAAGAAAAGTACGTGTGCAAAATTTCAGATGAATATCTCAAAAACCGAGAGACAAGTTCTCGTTTATACAAAGGCCATAGATTTTTAAAATTTTTGGAATTTCGTAATTGCGAGTACATTTTTAATGCGTGAAAAATAAAGTAAAAAGGCTTAGTAGCTACTGAAGTTCTCACACAAATATAAAATTAAGAACATCTTTTTCAACTAGTCCGTAACTAGACTCAACGGAACTAGTTACTACCAAGTTGCAAATCTCTCTAAAACAAAAATTTTTCATTAACATCTCAATTTCCTTAATATGTACTGAAATTATTACACAAAAATAAAAACAACCACACCGTTACCAACTAGTCCTATACTAGTCCCAAGAGAACTAGTTGCCACCAAGTTACAAATCTTTCAGAAACTATAATTTTTCACATCTCTGCAGTATTTATACCTTTACCCAACCACTTATATTACATATTCACATAAGTTGCATTTATGATCGCTTGACACAGTTGCTTGCCTTGTCAAGTGTCAGTAAAATATGCACAAGTCGTCTCTTTTTGTGATTTTACGACTACTGAATGGTTAGTAAAAGACTAGCTAATATCCTGCTGTACACACACGTCGCACACATACAGTGGCACATTCCTTACAAGCCTAACACTTTGTGTAGGAGCACAGACAATGGTGGCTCGTTTAGCCGCCAGACATCCTGGCGCGCTGCAGCAGTAGCTCAGCCCTGCGGGTGCCGGTGCGCGGGTGTCGTCTTCCCGGTAGCCAGCACACATTTTATTGTTTCATTTATTGTTGCACGTACCCACCAACAGGCCAGCATACATACATACAAAGCGAGATCATTCAGTGTCCTTAAGGAATTTTCAGCGCGAAGGCAGCCGCTGCTGCTGCTCGTCAAATTTACCATGAAGGAGTGAAAATTTGCCTAACAATTGCATTGCCACATTCTTGCTGTCACTTATAACTCTATCGTCACAGCAGCGGCAAACGCTCTCCACAAATGTCCGCAAATGTCCACTGCTGCCCACCATTGTCATCATTATTATGTGCTTGACTTTGTTGTTGTTGTTGCTGCTGTGTGCACTGGTCCATGGAGAGCGATCGATCTGTCTGATGATGGATCTGTGTGGGACACTTGTTGACTGCTCGAATTCAAGCACACACACATACACAGCTAAAAGCGCTCAAACACTCATACACACATATACTCGTGCATACATGCACCCACACAGTCAAGCGCATAAATTATTTTCATTATTCAATATTTGTTTCCCCGATTTGTTTTGCAAATTTTCAATGAAAATCATTTAAAATACCTGTCTCCCTGTATCCCTTGTCTCTCCTTTGTCGCCTGCTACCGTTTGCCACCGATTCCGCGTATTTGCTTATTGTGCACAATTTTCGAGTTTGTTGCCAATAATTTTCGCTTAAGATTCTGCATAGTTTGATTGATTACCAGACTTCTTGCCCTTCGAAGAACACACATGCATGCAAATATGGCGGTAAATGCATTGCTCAATTCCATAATTCTGCTGAATTATTCACTCTTTGCATAATTACGATTGTATGTACGTATGTATGTGTGCATGTGTGGGTAGAAAAGTAGCAGCTTAACGGTATAAATAGCCGGGAATTGAGTAAAGGGTTAATGGCAATTTCACACGATTACTTTCAAGAAATTACTTAACAATATTGTTCCAGCAAATTTCTTTCAAGAGCCAAGTAAGCTGAGATGTGCGGATGTCTATTTTTATGTATTTGTTGTTCTAAGTAAGTACTTCAAATATGTAAAAATTCAAAATTTGCAGACCTAATAAATTTATCAGTTAATTAATTTTGTTATTACAATTGATTTTAATTAAAATACTTTCAATGCTTCGTTCGAGAAACCGTTATGAAAATCCAGCTAAATAAGATCATAGTTTAATGATGATTAATGAATATGGTTCTAATGGGTGATCCAAGTACTTTTTCAATGGCTTTTTTTGACAGATCACGCGTAAGTCGTATCAAAAATACAGCCTTTGCAAGAACTGCAGCTGCTCGACCTTCCTAAGCGACAACGCTTTGCCCTATGTTCTCTTGAAAAGTTCCAAGAAGTTCAAACGCCAAATTCCATGCAGAAAACCACAACAGTTTGGTGTGGTTTGTGGGCCGGTGGAATCATCGGTTCGTATTTCTTCAAAAATGATGCCGATGAGAACGTAACCGCCAATGGCGACCGTCCGCGGCCAACATTTGAAAGCGATAATCTTCAAAGTAGTTAAGTAGGGAAGGAGAAGACTATCTTAATCTGTGTATGTTGACGAATCTGAAATGAAATACTTCGTTGATCTTGATAGCTTTCGCTCTCTACCCGTCTACCAAACTCAACTAGCAACTTCCAAGCGGAAGTAGTAAGTATAGGGAAGGCTTGTAAGGTTCTACTGAAGAACTACGGGAGGATACGGTCAAAAGGGAGCTAAATACACAATAACAACAAAAAATAAGAAAGAAAACGGGTCTACACCTCTTCTGCGAGTACCCAACTCTGCCACGAACCCGATGTATATTTCTTGGAATCCAGCAGGATTCTCTGCAAAAAGTATACCCTAGGTCATTTAAGATCAAAGTATCGAAGCTGATACTTCCTTCATTCTTTAATCTCTCAGCAGGCGAATTATGACAATGCTACATCAGAATTCTAAATATATATAAAGAAAAGAAAAGTTTTCTTTGCAGATCTTGGCATTTGTAAGCTGATTATTCCTTTTTTTGATATCAACAGCTGGTATTACATTGACTATTTTAAAATGTGTAGAGCTGCCTTTCATCACAAGACGATTTGAAAGCTATACGCAAGCTCAGTAGCAGATTTTTTACACCCTGAAGCATTGTGCTCGCGTGTGATATACAAATTTTTCCTATATCTTAAGCTGAAGCATTGGGAGCCGTGGAATCTGTTCTGTCTCACACGGCTGAAGGCTGGGTATTCGCATAGATAAGCATCTCATCATACTCCACACATGCTCTGCACTCAGCCAACTCCACTTTTCTCACTTTTTTGAAGTTGAGTCCTTAAGGTTAGGTGCCTAGTGATGACCTCTACAATTTATTTAACTATCTTTTAGGAGCTGTTTGGTTTAAAGTGATGCTCTAGGGCACAATGCTCCAATCAACTCATGAAGGAGTAGAATGGCCTGGGACTACTTAGGTGTATTGTATCTCCAGCTACTCCCTAAAGGGCCATTTCGCCTACCTTTTCACTTCCTTCTATTTTTATATAACCGGTACACGGATGATGTTAAACGAGCTACCTGAGAGTTCAGTTATTGTTTGCTGGCATAACTTAACGCAGTGTGACTTAGTATTGGCACTACTACTCCTGAATGGCTGCTGGTTTTCCACTATACGGTTCATGGACTTGCTGATTAAAGCAGATACCCACTTGGCGTCATCTGTTATGCCCACAGTTTCCACCAGAAAGACTTAATTTAGTCCTTTCGTATGAAACCATCTACTGTTTATGGTTTACTACAGAGGAATCACGCTCTTGTTCCTATTTCATCATTTGATCTGCCGGTGAATATGTAAATTTAGCCGTTGGAACTGCCAATCATAGAACCGAATCAACGGTCTTCTCTATTGGGGAATGAAAATGTTGTGTTTATGTATTCCCTTATGGGTTTTCCTTTCTGACTTGCAGCGCCAATTTATATCGTGTTATTTAACAATGATGCCGCGGCGTCTGACTCCAATGGCCTAAAAGCCAGCTTGTGCTAAGCATTGCCTCATACACATATACACTGAATATAAAGGATAGCCTTCAGACTCTTAGTTGAAGTAGTTTTCATTGCACCGGTAATCTCTAGCAAGCAGGGCATTGCACCAGTTCTAGGAGTTTAATACGGCACTTTTTCGATAATGTCATCCATCATACCACCGCAATTTACATATTTTAGTATGGGATGCATGGTTTTTATGGGGCCGTAAGCACCACTTTGGGGCAATGGCTCTTAAGTAGGAGTACGACATTCGAAGTGCTTTGGAAGCCGTGCTCACAGTGTGTTCTATTCAGCATATTTTTTTGTTTTGGACAGAACGAGATATTTGATAGAACTCGAGTGTACAACCCCTTAAAGAAATTCTTCAAAATATTCGGATGAAAATCAAGATAAAGAGTTTAAACTTTTTAGCCATGGCATCCAAATCTCGAAAACGCCGACCATTGAATTCAGAACGGCACATAAATCGGCGTGTCCTCGTGTAACACGAACCCGAATTAAAACGTTTCTTCAGGTAACAAGCAGATAGCGGTGAAAGTCAGTGTCGTGAACTGTGCGCTCATTAAGCTGAAAGTTCCGACTTAACTACAAGGCGTATAACCTATTTCCGCACAAAACCGCCTAACACCTAGCAGCTAATTAGAGTAGCTAATGCATTTCTACGCCATAATTATAACCTAATCTTCTGCTAATTTCGCTCGAACCTCTCAATTTTGTAGCTAACGAAGCAAAACCAATAGCACCAAACCGCGTCCACCTACTTCGCACAACACAAACAACTAACAGGCAGATCACCAAGCTGATCACCAGCGAATTATAAGGTAAATAAACACAAGAACAACAGCAACAAGCGAGACTTCGGTGCTCAACGCAAAACGGATTTAATTAAATTCGCCAAGCAACACACACATGCAAACGGATAATTTTGGTAGCTACGCGCACAGCCACCGTTGCGAGGGGTTCCGATTCCGATTCAGCTGCGGATCGAAGGTGATCGCGTCGGGCGCAGGTGCGCGCCGCTGCTGCCAGCTGAAGCGCTACGAAATCGAATTGGCAACGCCAACACGGCAGGACACTGCGATGCTGCTTGTGTACTTGTGTGTGTGTGTGTGTGTGTGTGTGCGTATTTGACTTTTGACTATCATTGCCAGTTGATACGACAACAACAACATGTGCGCGTTGAGAATGTGAAGCAATGGAATAAAATGCGTTGCCAATCGATCACAACGCGCAGTTTGATGTCTTCATCGATTTGCCACACACACTCACACATACAAGCAGACATACGTACGCGCATTCACCAGCAGCGCAGCCAAGTGACGGAAGAACGCACAGTCAGCGCTGGAACAGCAGGTTGCTTGCAACAGTTGCAAACAAATGCCTGTGAATGTACTACTGGGTGGCAAGGACGCGCCGGGATGTCACTAGCCGTGCAACAACAACACAACACACTACAAAGTGCAGCAATACAGTGCACGAAAAAACAAAAACAACAACTTTTTAGACCGCCTTCTTTCGCACCATCCAGCAACGCTTGACTCAATTTTCGCACAAATGACAGCTAAACATAGCGGAACTGTATGATTCGTTGCGGCATAATCAGGCGACAACATAACTGTCCTAGCGGCTCATACAACGGCCGCTTGTGTTGCATGCTGCTGCGTTGCAATGCCCGCACATGCTGTGACCAACTGGCAGTTTTTGCGTCCTTTGGCCCATATTTCGACTGTTGTTGTTGTTATTTGTTTTTGTTTTCAGTTTTTGTTGTAGCAGCGCTTGTTTGCGCTCATTTGTCGTCACGAGATGTAAATTCGGCCAACTATTTATGCCTATTAGTGCCTGTGGGGGTGGCATGTAGGTGGTCCAAAATATCTTAAATGCCGTTAGCATGTCCTACCTGCGTGTGTGTGTGCTGTGGCATGCATGCTTTGCTTTACAAGCGTTGTTTGCTACTCATTTTGTGGTTCTGGTGTTAATTGTTTGTTGCCGTGACATTGCGATGTGTTGCACAGTGTCCTTAAATTGGCAGTGTGAATATATCCATATATATATTGCAAATATATATATATATATGTGTATCTAAGTTTGTGTGTGTCCTTAATGTGACACTCATACATGCTTATGGCAGCTAAATATTTGCTTGGCAAGCAGCTGCCTCTGCTGCCGGCGATTATACACTGTGGTCTAAATTACTGTGTTGATTTCCCTAAACTTAATAGCTCAATTAAATGCTTAATGCACATAACATTTATGTTGCTCATTTATTGACTGTGTAAACCAATCAAGAGCATAACTTGTTGAGCATTATGATTTTAGAATTATTACCACGTTCCATTAACCTAAATAACTCTCTCAACAAAGACGAAGGGAAGACAGGGCGACTGACTGAGGAAGCAATTAACATAAATGTGTCGCTTTGAGCGGTTATAGACACGTATGAATTTCAAGGAATCAGTTTATTGTATACAAAAAGCACCCGGAAATTATAAACAAAGCGCAAAATATTTCATTATTCATCAATTTTCATTTCGTCGCCTTCAAAGTAATCCCCATCAGATGTAATACACTTATGCCAACGATTTTTCCAGTCCTCGAAACAAAATTTATAAGCATCTTTTGGGATGGCCTTCAGCTCCTTCAGCGATTTTTTTTATGCCTACGATCGACTAAAAACGGTTTCATTGCGTTTTCGGCTTTAAATTCGATCGTAATCGTAGCTCGATGTGATGGTGCGCCTCAATAAGGCCAAATAGAAATCCTTACTGAACGTCTATCCCTCCGGAACAAATTCATGATATACCAAACCACGAATATCAAAAAAAGAGAGAATCACTTTGATTTTTGAGCGGCTTTTGCGTCGTTTTTCTAGCGTAGGCTCGTTTTTTCCCTCCATTCCGATGAATGTTGACGTGGTTGCATATCAAACTCATAAACCCATTACTCATCGGCAGTTATAGAAAGTGCTGAAACTTATAATGCTCTCCATGAATGTAGCGTCGGAGTTCGCACGATCAACATGCCTAAAGAGATCTGCTTAGGGTACTCTTTTCGAAAAAAATGCAGCTTTATCGATACGAGTTGAACCAGAACGCGTTTTAGCATGTCCAAAATATCCGCCAAAATCATTCGAATGGACTCGCGAAAGATGTTGAACTCTCCTGCTATCTGTCTAACGCTTGCTTGATGATTTTCGAGCACGAGTTGTAATATTTCCATCAATTGAAGAGCTCGTCTAGAACCAGGCATATCTTCAGCGATTTCTCGGCCGTCTTTGAAGTTTTTGTATCACACGTATTCTTGTGTTTTTGATAAAATTTAATCGCCGTTAGTCTTTTACAACATTTTCAACGATTCCGAAATTTGGTTATAAATACAAAATTTGAGACTAATTCTTTGCTCGATAATGACCTGTTATAACCCCTCCGGACGTGTAAATCGGCAGGTGCAACCTCAACCTCTCGCAGCAACCTCTTCTTAAAAAACACTCAAATAGTCGAGAAGTCTCAAACTGAACTTGATAGAGAGTTTTTGATAATATGACCATCCATCAACCATAGTTCCCAGCATTGACCCATCCGTAAAGGAGCAATAAAATCAGCCCCTCACCTCCAAAGGATGGTAACCGCCCACAATTACCTAGCGGTGTGTGGACAGAGAAAAAGCCCTGGAGTTCGGTTTGGCGACTGCATGACTCAAAAGGTACCAGTAGTTCCGAATATTCAGACAGATTTTCATTTAGAAACCCAGATTCTCTGAATCTGATATTAATTCGCGGCCATACACGTTCCACCGATATGTGTAGATGGCCACTATATGTTGAAGGATATGAGGTTCCATGGTTGGACTGACCCTTAGTACATCCTGCATGCTGATGAGCGCCGTCCGTTGAATGATCTCGAGTTTCCATGCATATGTGGTATTTTCTAGAGCCCTTCGTCACACAAAGACCCCATACAACATATGGGCCTTGACTAAGGTATCGTAGATCCAGAGGACTTTCTTCTTCTTCTTTGCTCTATCCTCAATATTAGACTTCTATGAAACCCTCTTTTCTAGGACGGCGCTAAATACTTTAATGTATCTACAGGTTCTAGGCGGATTTTTCCCATTCACGCTATGGTGAATCCGGTATTTTGATATCCTAATAAATACAGGTAAAAACATCTATGTTTTATTTGGGTCAATAGCCAGGCCACTTCTGACAGATAGTCAGTGGCTAAATTTGTGCGAATTCGGAAATGTGTTATGCCTGCCATTTTAAGGGGCTATACCAGTGTGACGCATGAAAAATTAGGCGATTTTCGTGAATTTTTTTAAAAGAAAGTACTAGATTGAATGTTTCGACGTTCTATGGACGTAATAAAGTATATTTTTAGCTATATTAAAAAAAATTTTACAAAAATATTGAAAAATAACGAAGTAATGTGCTGTCTGCGGAAATGCCAAAAAAAAAAAAGTGCCTCAACTGCTGGCATGATTCCGGTCGATTGAGTAGCTGAAACAAAAAAATTCAAAATGTTTATTAAACTTAAATAATTTTCTATACAATGGACTACGATCTTTGAAAAATATCAAAAATTAAGAAAATGGCGCCATTTTGAAAAAAAAATCGTTTTTTACGAAAAAATTGTCGTTTTTTTAATGCCAAATTGACAATTTTCAGCCAATCAAAAAGATCGTAGTCTATTGTATAGCAAATGTATTCAACTATATCCAGTTTAATTTGAAGTCGATCGGTTAATTTCTCGTTGAGTTATAATGTCAGCAAATTTGAAAAATGTCGTTTCGAGAAAAACGCGTTTAAAGTTTCACTTATATATGTTTGCACCTCTGAGCGGTCGCTATTTAGAACGCTGCCATTCAAAAACTATTTAAAATACGACCTCGCCGATTTCACAGGATATTTTCGAATATATAAGCTACGGAAAAAAGCAAAAAAAAATTTTTTTTTTTGAAAGTGTCACACTGGTATAGCCCCTTAAAGCCAGAAAAATAATAAAAACGAAGACCGAGTACAAATCGTGGTCCGAGCCGCTTACCTAGACCCAACTGTTTTGAGAATCGGAGATAAGACAGGTAATTTCAATTCATTTAAAACGTAATAGAAAAATTCAACAAAATAACTTTGTTGATTTGATGAGATTTTTCAGTTCAGTCCCTATTTTAAGAAGAGACTACGCTGATAAAAACTCAAAACCTTCAAAGGTTTTGGGCTGAAATATCGACATTTATTGAAATAATAAGCCAGAAAAGTTAATTCTAACTGCGAATTTAACCTATAAGGGGCCAATTAGTACAATATTCTAACAAAACTAAGATAAAGTCTCCTTATTAAAAATTCAGAGTTCATTTGGAAAAACGAACGAAGCAATGCTCACCGACTTGTGGGGTTGCTTAAAAAGTTTTGAATACAAGAGAATCCTTAGCTCATGATATTAAAAAAAGCCAGCACCAGCTACATTTTTCTGCCTTACTTCGCCGCGCAACCAAGTTATACTTACATATTCCTCAAAAGAGTTCGAAAGCAACTTTTCCACACAAAATTGAACTCCTTTCGCCCAAACGTCAAAAACGCAGCAATATTTTATTTTAATCGCACTATTTAAAAATGCATTTACAACATTTTATGATTATTGCTATTGAACGGAGATCAGAAGTAAAAACTCAGAAGAAAAAAGTATCAAACAAAACACACCGACAGCCGCCAACTGCAAGACACCGCCAACACCAGGCCACAGCGCACAAACGCAGCATTGCAAGGCAGCAAATGTAGATCATAAATTTGCATCAACATCCCACTGACAGCATTCGATCCCACCGCGCTGATGGAATACTTAAGGAAACAGCAAAATAATAAAAACGAAAATTACTCAACAACTGTGGCAGAAATCATCAGCATTGAACGATGCCGCCGCTGTCGCCTGCCACTGCTTGGTGGTGAACGAGCGAACTGTGCGATCGCCGATTGCAGTTGATCGCTAGCTGATCGCTGATCGCTGATCAGGCACAACAAAAAGGCGTCATTAAATAAATTATAACGCAACGGCCAGCCGCCGAGCTGGACGGTGAGTCTTTAAGGCACTCGTCGGCCCTTGCTTACTGTTTGTTGTTGGTGTAGGGTTTGTTGTGGCAAAATTGGTGCAAACAAATTGGCCTTGTCGTCAGCTCGCGCTGGCTGCAATGACGGTAAAAGCCAGGCAAGCAAGTCGTCAGTGCGTCTGGCGGAGTTTTGGTGTCTTGGCGGACAGCGCTGACAGGGAATACGTGTAGGTACATACATATGTACTATATATCCGATAAATGTACATACATATGTACGCGTTCTTTGAAAATATTGGCTTGCGTTGCGGACACTTGCGGGAAGTGCGACGTTTGTTTATTTGCGAGACATGCAGTCTGACAGTTTTAGCGATTCGAAGGAGCTCGAAAGGGAAACGGATACACAAAAGAAGGGGTGGTTTAAAAGTCCGGTGCAAAAATTAACGGATTTCTGGAAAATACTTTTAAGCATAAAAAACTACGGACGGTTTTCTCATTGTCTAGTAGCCAAAAAAGATTATTTTCCGGAGAAGGAGTTTTGGTTAAGTCAGGGAAAAGCGCTCTCTCCAAGAATAGAGACCACTTCTGACACAGACTCTCCTTCGTCTGTCTGATAATGCTTTTCGTTCCTATTTCACAACTTTCTCACCCTCAATAGAGACTCCTTTTGATCCACAGTTTCCTTCGTCTGACTGATTATGCTTTTCATTTTTTAGTTGGTAGCTCTCAAGGCGTCAAATATTGACTGGATTTGCTAAACAAATTCGATTTCCTTAAAGACTTTGTCGTTTTAAAAAAGAACCTGTAGTCGGGTTTTTGATACTAATAGCGTCCATTAGATCCATTGACCATACTATTTTCTTGAAACATACCGATCTTAGTATTTTTGTGACCTACTGGATTATTCCGAAGACCAAACACATCCATTAGGAGAAGAACCTATCAAGAACTGAGGACTCTCAAGAGATCCTTATATATACCCAGAAGTTAAAGAAGCCCGCGTTGGTGGCGAACTTGATCTACTGTGACCATAATGTGTTTTGTGAACTACTGGATTATTCCAAAGACCAAAAACACCCATTCAAACAATATCCTACCAAGTACTGAGGACCCTCAACAGACCCACAGAGTTACCCAGATGATACAGAAGAGAGTTTGAGTGAAGTAGACGGGTTTCTTTGTAGTCCTCAAACATTTTGCGAAATCTCTTAATTATATACTAATTATTGAAAGTGTCATAGTTTAGTTAAAGACTTACCGGGTAACTCGATCATTCAATTAGGATACTGAACCTAGTAAACAGATAAACAAAATCTTATTTGTATTAAAAATTTTATGTTTACTTAGTCGCCCCCCCAAAATAAAACTTAAATTAGATGTTTCCCCATATAACAGCGAATCAAAACGTGCACTTAATTTTAATCTGCCGTTTTGTTTTGTTCGATCAGCTGTTTCTCCTTTTTTCGTTTCTCCTTCTTCGCTTTGCCTTTGGTTACGGCATTGCCAGCCATTAAAAAAAGCAACTAAGGTGTAAGAACAAAGGACTGAACATACCCATTGATAGGTGTTCCAAACTATTTTCTGGCAGAGGTATGGCCTCTGAAAATAGTTTGGTGTACACCTGAGAATCCTTTTCGGAGGAATTCGAAAAGTTTTGAGAGGCTTCAGAAAATAGAGGTACACTATCGATGCTTCAAGTGGAGTACCACAGCGAAGCAGCTGAAGTACTAGCTAGTATGCCGCCCATAGACATCCAGGGTGTCGAGCTCACGAGATTATATGAGCTATCAGCGCCAATTACAGAAATCCAAAAGAGAGAAGAGAGAAAGAAGAGCATAACTATATGGCAGCAACGGTGGCAAACCTCAACTAAAGGACGATGGACCCACAGACTTATACCTGACATCCATGGTGGATAAGTAGAAAACATGGCGACCTGGATTTCCACCTGACCCAAATATGGGCATGGGTGCTTCAGAGGCTATCTATACAAATTACTTAAAATGTCTTGTCACTCCTATGAAGCAATACCTTAACTGGTGGTTCCATGGGAGAGTCTTGAGTTGGAAAACTCAACTATAACAAAAAAATACAAAAAAAGAAAATCAAAAGTTAAAAAAAGGTGGAAAATTTGAATACTGTGGTCTTAATCGATCAGTTTAGTTGCTTTTAGGGCATTTTCGAACCACGCCACAACGCAGCACACGCAGTTGACCCACAGCGTGGATCTTACGACAGGTTAAACACATCGCTTGATAGACACCAAGAGACGCTAACATTGCGCAGACGCACACAGCTCACAACGCCTTCGATACTGATAGCGCGCAGCTGAGTTAAGTGTGGGAAAAAACTCATTTGAACCTAAGTGAGTCAGAGTGTACGCGCGCTGGCTTGTCATCAATGTCAATGAGTTGCGCTTTGTTGGACGCATTTGCTTTACAACTGTGGCAAATTATGCTTTTGGCAGCAAAATCCGCGGACGCACGGAGAGTGAGAATGAGTGAATATGTCAGAACACAAAAACCAAAATGAGAATCAAATATTGCAAAGTTCAAAAACGAAAGCTACACGCGGTAAGGCGCGCATCTGCATACGCACTGGTTTATGGAATTGAATTTGACTGACCGAACGCGAAATGAGTTGCGCGCCGGTACGCGCCTTTAGCTGGGTCAGTTGAAAGAGAATAAAATTATGACAACAACAACGCATACGACCCTGACCAGCTTTGGCTGCGAGCTCTTTTCCTGCGCCTGCTTACTTTAACACGAAATCGCACTGGGCGCGAAACAGCGTCCGGGCGCGGCGGTTGCGGCATTGAGCGCGCGCATTTACCAAAGCCGCTCGTAAAAATGCCAGTCCAATGTCTTTTGAACGCGTCAGGCGGGCAATTAAAAAGTGAACTTTTATGTTACAATGACATATAGCCGCTGCCACAACAACAGCAACATCAGCAACTCTAGACTTGCGCTGAAGTTGAAATGCAGATTTGTGGCGCAGGCAGCGTGGACGCTGGCAAGTTGTGAATGCGCGTTGCTACAAATGAAATGAAGTGAAATAAAATTAACACCCAAATAGCCGCGTTGCCAACAAGGCACTTTGAAATTGTATTCTTTTTGTACAATATCGCTTGTTGATTTCTTATTTTTCTTTTGTTCCTAGCGCTCGAGCGCAAAAGATCAAAAGCGCTGCGCCGCCTTGTCTCTGCTGCCGCTGAGTCTAACCAACCATAGTTACCATAGGTGGTTGTGGTCAACGAAGCGGTACATATGCCGCTATCCAGTAAACTTCAAATATTCAAGCTCATGCAAAAACATAAATGTTGGTCTTCATCTCTAACTGTCTGCCACCGCTTAGCAGATTTTCAAACTTAGCATGAAGAATCTTCAATCGTGTTGTTTTTGCATTGAGCTTGCCTCATTTGTGGGTTAGGTTAAATTTAGTAGTCGATCCAAAGAGAAATATCTTTTGGACAGCCTAAAACGCCGGTCCATTCTAATGTCTTAAAACTCCTATCTACTGGTTCACAAGCCTCTTACAGATCGACCAAGCGCTTTGAGCCTGTAAAAGATTTGTTGAGACGGCTAATGTGAGTTTCGGCTTTTTCTTCTGGTTTGCTGAAGGTAATCTCGATGTTTCAGCCTCAGCCTTGCAAAGCCTGTACAATGAAGGAGGAGGTATCTGTGTATTTCCACCTCAACCTTCAAGACTAGCGTCCGTCAAGACTCACCGCATGAATGCCTATTGGACAGCATATACTAAAAGCTCTTACGATTGCGGTAAGATTAACTTTGCTCAGCGCAAATAGTTCAGTAAATCTCATGCGTTCTACACTAGGCCAGAAGGATCTCGCTGTCGCACAGGAGCTCGTTATTGACTATTGTGGGTAGTAGAAAACATTTTTGGCAAATACTAGTGAGCTTAGGCACTGAAAGTCCTTCGTCTATGTAAATACATATAAACAAGAGTCAACAAAGTCTTTTTGCAGATCTTGCAGTGTTGCATGTCGATACGCCAACCATAAACTCAGAACCCTATGGGCTACAAGGTATAGCTTTTTTTCAATTTGACAGCGACTGGTGTACTTAAGCAGGCAAAGATGAATAGTTTATTTAAGACTTTAAGTGTCCAGCTCTTCAGTCAAAGATGGCAGGCGTGAGATGACTCCGATTCGTGAACAAAGTCTTCCTAACATCTTCGAAATCAAGGTGGCGAGCTCTCTGCTTGCAACCGGCTTGGATCGTCTCTAATATACTCAACTAAAAATCTTTTTTCAATGGTTTTTATTGTACTTTTTTGAAATATGATGAATAAATGAAGGCTAAATTGAAACCCTGGCGATCACTTCTAAATTTAAAGAGCTTCTACTAATTATCCATTAAGTTTTCACAGTCTTTAGAGGATAGTTTTTATAAGAACTGAGCTGTTGCAACTGAGCTTGGTCCATTCCCAAGAAAGTCGGTTTATATCCCACCTACGACTACCAGCAGCTGATTTATTCTTCTACAGCAACAACAGCTGAACCAGTATTACGAGAGGAAGATGATACAATATAGATTTCGACTGAACAGCTTCTGTAGCCAGAAGTTGAGCCAAAGCTTGACCTTACATCTTCTTCTTGAGTACCATGTACGAGCTGACGCAAGGGTATCTCTGTATCGTAACTTATCCGAAACCTGGCTCGTCTCAACCCAAAATAAATTGAGATGGTTTTATTTAACAGGAGATACAAGATATCGCAGGCACCACTGCGGCGAATGGAAAGAAGAGCTCGTCTTAAATAGGAAGCTTTCATAGAAGCCTAATATCGCAGAAAGGCGCAAGAAGGCTTTGATTACCTAAGACTGCTGCAGAGGAGTCATTGGTAAACGGTATGGTCTCTAACTGAAAGTGGTCCTCTGATTCTACGACACTAAAGTCGAGCACATTACGTCCTATGGAATCCTGGTTCGGTGGAGGGCGAAGAGGCCCTAACGAGGAAGCTTTCATGGAAGCCAGAGGAACCATTGGCAATAGGTAGGGTCTTTCACTGAAAATGGTACTCCGATTTTGCGACAATATAGTCAAGACAATTACCTGTTATGGAGTCCTTGTGTAGCAGAGAGGGAAGGGATCTAAAACAGACTAAAACACTTGCAAGAAAACACGATTGCGTTCAACGAGCTGTGCTCATCAGCATGTATAATGTATTAAGGGCCACTCCAACTATGGCACTCAACGGTCTTTTACATCCTTTTACATCCATTCAACGAGGCTTCTGAGCGTGTGAACTAAGTTGGGCTATGATAAAGGTACTATTTCTTGATTTCTTTTATAATTGGACATTAATTGGTTAGTGCCAACCAAAATCACTACCATATTCAAATATTTACTACAAAATAACTATATTTGTAAAAAATCAAAAAAATAATAACAATAAAATGAACCAAGAAATATCGAAAGGTATCAGTAATAAACTTAAAATCTTACAACGCAGCAACAATAAGCAACTACACACACACATACACACACAATTTAATTGCAAATAAATTGAGTTTTTGGTACTTCATTAAGGCGTGACGAGACGAGTCCAATAAAAGCGCTTTCGAAAGCGCGCAAGCAGCCTTTAAAACTATATATATAGATACATACTATATATAGTTTCTTGTGTAAAAGTCTATATACACGCACACATGTGTATAAATTTATATATGCAAGCGATTTTCATGAGCCCTTCTTACCTACCCCAGACGCTCGTAACTCCTAAGCCCTTGCGCGAATTTGGCTCCACTGGCCGCTTATGAAGCCAGGATTCACTGTTTGCAAAGCCTAACCTTTTGGTGTGTGCATGCGCATTGGTTGTTGTTGCTTTACAGCTCATGTCGCGAACAGCTAAAGCGAGCGCTTACATGCAACCAACCGCCATGCCGCCCAAACAACCGCTAACCAACCGCCAACCAACCACCTAACCAACCCGCTGACCATCCACCGATATGTATTTAACTTTAGCTCAACGCTGTGCCGCCATTCAAGCGTCCACCGTCCGCCGTCCGTCCAGCGGCACATCGCGTCCATCAAAGTGCCTCGTAAGCTCGTCGTTTCATTGGTTTTTATGGCCAACAAAAAACTGAACGTGACGAAATGACAAATGAAATTGAAATTTTTTTATGCTCATATGTTATTGTTGTTGTTGTTGTTTTTTGTTGTCATTGAATGCAGTTGGCAGCGCGAAAGCAAACAAACAAATGCAGACTTAATTGCAAAAATATGCCTTTGTCCGTGCTAAGCATTTGTCGATATTTGCATTGTTGTTGTTGTTGTGTTTTGTTACCACAATTGTTGTCTGCTATGCATAGTTGCTGTTACAAGCCGCTCTTTGTCTTAGCGCTATTGTACAGGCCGGCTTTGACGCATAGACAGCACTTGACGAAGCCGACTCTAGCGCTGGGGAATATCAACAGCGCTTACAACAAAAGCACAACATCGTCAAGTTGTTGTTCTTTCCAGTGATTACTGAGATTTTGCGGAATTTGCTTGTTTCAAGTTCTTTTTGTGTCATTGGACATTTTTTATTTTTTTTCAATATTTTTTTTTTTAGTTTTTAATTTTTTTCAATTTTTTTTCGTATTTTTGACTTCATAGCTGTTTAAATGTGGTTGTTGCTATTTGTTGTTATCCCCTTGTTTGTTGTTCTGACTTCTAATTATTGTTGCTAGCTTTTATTTATTTTTGTAAATTTTTGTTGTTGTTGTTTTGCCTCGCTGTGTGTGACGAATGCACTAAAGCTTCAAACCACTCAAGTTCACATCTTTAATCAAGCTTTAGTCATACCAACTTAGCATAATGTGATGCCAATTTCCATGTCAATAAATGCCACAAAAGCTAATCAAATATTATTTACTGACTTAATTGCTTATCATCTATCATTTATCGATTGATTTATACTGGATTATTTGGATGAAGTTTCTGAGATAATTTTTTTTTCAGATTTAACATACACAATTAAAGCGAAGTAGGTATATAAAGAAACTGATAATACCATATAATTTTTGAAAAATGTTATTTTCTTCAGAAATTTATAAAAACTTATTTCCGTACTCGAAATTCACCAACCACATCGCACAATTTGCGCTCAGCAGGGCCACTACTTTATTGAAACATGCTGTACTAGTTAAGAAAGTAGCATAAGCCGGATGAGAAATGCAGTTAATAACGATTTCTCACAATAAAAGCAGCTATTTTGCCTTTTCCCGCTATGATACCCGCTATGACTCCAGCCGCTTCCTGCGACACCGTGCGGAATCCACAAATAACTCATATAGCGTTAAGGTGAGTCAGAGATCTTGCTTTCTTGACGTATGGCTTATTTTGCATTGCTGGTCCCCATGGGGAGGACTTGATGACCGGCAGATACTGAGCTAGAGCTCGAAAATACTTTTATATAAACTTGCTGAGAATTATAGGCAGCACAATGGAGTTCAAGCGAAGTCTGCTTATATTCCTTTTACTTGATGAGATAAGAGGTACGCTAGCCGTAGGAATATCAACTAAGAATTGCGTTACTGGCAGAAGTCGTAGAGTTAAGCCATATTATGGTTAGCCGAGCATAAACTGTAGGCGAGGAACGTAAAGTTATTCTCAAGCAGCGCCAAAACGATAAAATGCTGAGTGGAGATAACGTATGTATATATGCCGTAAATCAATTACAGAAATCTAAATTCTTCTTAAAATGATTTGAAAATTTAACTCGGCATCATTTCCAATGATCAGTCAGACGTTCATACTTGACAAGAACCTGACGAGAGATATGCATTTGAATGTATCTTCCTATGGATGACAGGTGGATTTCATAACTTATTTCACTTAACTGAAAATTTCGACAATATTTTCACCTCCAACCAACCTCGGCCATTAGAAACACTACAGATCAATAGTAAAACATATCAAAGATCGGTTCACACTTCTGTAAGCTCAGCTCATGGCTTACAATATGTTACAAATTCTTATAGATCTTTCTTTGCATCGCAGAATTTGAGGCGGCAGAAAGCATTTATCTTTTAAAGATCTGTGTCACAACGGCAAATTTTGTAGTCTGTCGGTCACAGATTTTTCTCTCATCTAACACAGACCAAATACTACAAGCGCAGAGGCATGGACGATGAGATCTGATGAGTCGATATTATGAGTTTTCGAGAGCAAGATTCTGCTGAAGATTTATGGTCTTTTGCCCATTGGCAAAGGCGAATACCACAGTCGATGGAAAGATTAAAAGACAGCGGCTACGCTGGCTAGGTCATGTCGTCCGAATGAATGAAAGCACTCCGGTTTTGAAAGAATTCGACGGAGCACCTGCCGGGAGAAGCAGAGGAAGAGGAAGACATTCACACCATTGGAAAGACCAAGAAGAACTGAAAACTTTGACCATATTTGTACCTGCACCTGACTCTAGCCATTGGAATCTCTATAGATGAATAATTAAATATATGTTTCAATACAGCCGATCATGCTATGAAAACCTCTGCGTCTCGATTCCCTTTGTCTATTATAGCCAACACTCAAAAGAGCTCTGCAATACCAACATAGAAATAAATACACCATAATATAGTATGTTTCTCAAGCTTTTTTTCTTTGCAATTCATCTCGCCTGCTTAACTTCCGCTTTGCTTTGCTGTAACCGTTAATTCTTTTATCATTAGTGCGGCTCAAAGCCTTGATTTCAGCCACATATCCGCTATAAACAGAAGTCGAGCTCTGCCTTTTGTCAATAATAATCATTTACTTCTGCGATATCAAAGAAACTTGCCATTTTTCAGAGTTAGATAGACACTTCAAGGGATGTTAGGACGGACGTACGGATGAATAATCGAATATCAAATGGCCGCAGGGTAAACAATATGAAACACTGTGGGTGTTCGCACAATCGTAAATTGTAAGCAATCATTCAATTGCCGCACTCGAGCTGCTCAATAACATATCATATATATAAATATATATATGTACATACATATATGTGTGTGCACATCTATCACTTTCATATACATTAAGCTTCAAATATATACAACTGTATATTAAGATATGTTTACTCACCCACTGCGAATCGCAGCTGACAATAGGGCAATCATTCAAAAATTATGACAACTCAAAGTGCTACCGAACATTATTGAGCTGCTGGCACTGCTGCGGTTTGTGCGCTGCACAGTGTTTCGATTTATTAGTTTCTTAGTTAAAAAAATGCGATTTTTTCTTAATTAAATAATCTTCTTTAATCAGCTTCTGGAGGTGATAATTCGAGCTGCAGAACTGAATAGAGACATCATTGGTCAACCCAACTCCAGGTTGGACAAAAGAACCGAAGCAAATGGGCTGGTAGTGAACTTGGAACCAGCATAAAAATCAACAAGAATATCAGCCTCGAAATCCAACGCAGAATAACTCTTGCCAACAGATCCTACTCCGCAGTGAGTAGGCGATAGAGAAATAAAGTCCTCTCTTGACGAACAAAGACCAAACTCTACAAGTCACTCATCAACCCGCCCTGCTATAGGTGCAGAGTCATGGGCGATGACAACATATGACAACGTTACGAGTTTTCGATAGAAAGGTTTTGCAAAAGATTTATGGTCCTTTGCGCATTGGCAACGGCGAATACCGCTCGTGGTGGAACGATGAGCTGTACGAAATGTACGACGACATTGAGATAGTTCAGCGAATTAAGAGACAACGGCTACGCTGACTAGGTCATGTCGTCCCTATGGATGAAAACCCTCCAGCGCTGAGAGTATTCGACGCAATACCCGCCGGTGGAAGACATTCACTCCGCTGGAAATACCAGGAAACTAACTTACTTTGGAGTCGAAAGAAGTCGAACAACAGAGCATTCAGAAATCTGTATCCACGATATCAATTAGAATACCAGGTAGTGGGTAGATTAAGTTTCCTTTTTTAGATACTTTAGAAACACTCATTTGAAACCACTCAGCTGAAGCTCGGATACATGAAAAAGATTGTGTTATACTGCACTGAAAACCCGGGGTGTACTAAAGAATAAATGTTTCGTGGACGAAGATGTTTCTCTGTGTTTGTTTATAGAACTAACCGAAAGTCTAGCAAGACCATCTTTTATCGGACTCTATCGAGCAGTTTAAAATCATATTAACCACATTATGAAGGACGCCACTTATCAATTGTCTAGAGGAAGGCGTCTAGAGGACAGCTCAGTATCTCCACCTTGACGGTGCGGTTTATGATAGACTGAGGAAGTCACAGCTTCGGTAAACAGGACAAACGAGCTGGAAATTATATTTCTATCTCAACGGATCTGTGATAAACTCAAAGCGCTTCATAGATACACAAGGGTTTCTTCACAAATTTTCTTGTATTGACTTTACAAATAACCAGTTTTTGAACTTTCCATGTGAGATATCCGCGACTTCCGTTGCAACGTAACCTAACCTGCGAAGGAACAGTCGTCGTCTTCCTCTGTGGAGATCAGCTCTGGAAGGTAACCTAATCTGCGAAGACACAGTTGTAGTCCTCCTAATGTGGAGATCAGCTCTGAATCGTGTCCTAACCTGATAAGAAACAGTCGCAGCCTTCTTCTGCGGAGATCAGCTCTGAAACATTACCTAACCTTCAAAGAAACAGTCGGAGCACCACGACAGTCGGGTCTACGTAACTGGAACGGACCCGAATTTTTATCGGGCCAAGGACAGTCAATTCGGCAGGGTTCTGTCGCTACAACAACCAGGAACAGTCCTAGCCTTTTCGTGTCTATTTTGTGAAAACGGCATAAAGTTCGTTGAGGTGATTTTTTTCAAACATTTATTGCTTGGTTGCTGAGGCGAGTAAACTAACATAAACTTTTGAGACGATGCAAGACGAATTAATGAGCTTATCTTTGGAAAGGTGGACTTGATCGCGTCTTCGCTCCTAGTCGTAGGTTTGAACGAAAATTGATGCGTCTTAAAACCCAGTAAACTAACACAATTTTTACATTTGAAAGCTATCCCCTAAACCCTCGTAGTCCAATACATATCATTACTCGTACTTCGTACACAATTGGAAATGATTTGAAGGTTAGTTTTCCCAGAAAACGTGCCAACACTGCTACCGTTGCGGTCAAGTGCCCAACTATTTGCGCACAATATTTGCCAACTAGCCTTGACCCGTCGTTCTCAGCGACTTAAAGTGTATTTTCTTAATTGTCCCACCTCGAACAATGCACGGAGTCTCGTCCTTCGCTTTCGCCATTTAATTGTCGCAACGTCAGTGTGCCATTTGTGGTGCGCTCATTGACGATCATTGCTCATTGCTCTTGTGTGAGCCTGGCATTGTCAATACCGTTATTGTTATGGGTTTTCCCACTGCTTGTTGCCAATCGATCCATATAAAAATAACTAATGCACAAGTGTCGTTTCGCAGGCATTGTTGCGCACGCCTGCCTCACACAGCTATTCAGCGTTATGCTCTCAGCTATTTCGCTTATGTTGTTGTACAATATTTATTTTTATTGCTTGTCTGTTGGCAGTGTTCACATAGATTTCGCAATGGCGTTACAATTCACCCAAACACCTTCGCCAATGCGTACTTTTGTTGCCAAATGGAAACAATAACACACATGTGCGTCTGTATAGGTGTTAGGGAAAAAATTCCGGTAGCAGTTTCTCGATCCGTTATGACTCGACTTGACTTTTGATAAATCAGTAAACAATTGGATTTCGTACTTGTAATTCTCTGTGTACTGGTGTTTGCCTCCGGCTGATTTGAAAAAAAAAATGAACAAATAAAAGGCGATCACACACATACCCACTAAAGCAGTTATCTAGAGAGGCACTCGGACACATCCGCGAGTGCGCTGTTATATTTTTAACCATATATAAGTCGGTATGTATGTATGGCTTTGTACATATATCACTGGAAGATGAATTGCTTGCTTTGAATATTGGCCGGTCGGCAGCTTCTTAGATGTTTTGGTGGGAATTTTCGTACAAATTGCTTTCGAAAGATCGCGCCGAGCTGTCAAATAAATATTGCAAGTAACAGAAACGAGCAAAAATTGTAGCTTACATACATCTAGATATATGCATACAGGTTTTCAAATAGCTGACTTGCTGTATACAAAATACTACTTATACAATTTTATTTATTTATTTTTTTTTGGGGAAATGTAGAAATAATCGCACAACTCTAGAAGCCAATATCCTATTGTCAATTACTCCACACCTATTTATGTTTTTTATTGTTTATTAATCTTTTGAGCAACATAACATTAACAGCTGCTTAACGACTTATTTAAATTGAGAGTAACGGGTGGTGCGAAAACATTACGGAATTAAATTTTTGAACTTGAATACTAGGTCATGAGGTAGGGCATGGTCAGCTTAAATTCAACAGCTGGAAAAGTTCGTATCGTTTCTTTGTAAGAGACCCTTAGAGATATAATCGGAACCATATGTTTCATAGTTAAACCTAAACTCGAAAAGCCTAAGAACCAGTTGTGTTCCTGAAATCAAAATGACGAAAATTTTCAACTTTTGAAAGAATTGGATAGAATGTGGATATGAAACACTACTTTCAGTGGACTCAAAGCGACTGCTACGGACAAAAATTCCGTTATTTTAGATCGTCATAAAATAAGGTAGATAGGGATGGGTGACACTCTATAGGTATTAAGGGAACAATGTTGGACATATAATTAATGAAAATGTAGGTATGCTAAAGCTCTATTCAAGGAGGCTGATTCGTGAGATCACAAAAGACGAAGTATTCAAATTACAAATCATGGAAATCTGAAAAAAATTTTAGGAATTTGGCTTCGATCTACTTACGCGTCAACAGTATTCTTCCGATGTAAACCCGAAAGGCTTTTTCTATTCAGACCTCAAAAGAATGCTCGCTGAACTGATGCCAGCCGTTCTTCCTTTTCAATTGGAGCCAGTTGTAGATTCCATGTGTAACCAGGTCCCTCTCCACCTGATATTTCCAACGGAATGGAGATCTTCCTCTTCGTCTGCTTCCTCAGAGCTGGAGTGTTTTCATCCATTCGGAAGGCATGACCTTGTCAGCGTAGCCGTTGTCTCTTAATTCGCTGAACTATGTATGTCAATGTTGTCGCATGTCTCATACAGCTTATCGTTCCATCGAATGCGATATTTGCCGTGGCCAACCCGCAAAGGACCATAAATCTTCGGCAGAACTTTTCTCTCGAAAACTCGTAACGCCGACTCATCAGCAGATGTCATTGTCAGCATTCCCTACTCAGTCCGAAGTAGCTCTTGTTGGCAAGAGTTATTTTGCGTTGGATTTTGAGTCTGAAACGTTACACTTGCTAAAAAGCCCGTACATGTCCAAAGGGCGGATATCATCGACATCTCCGATGCACTACGTACTACACCAACAATAGCACGTTTCTCTGCTCACATACCGACGAGGGAGATGTGGATGGAGAGAAGTCGCTGGAGAATAAGCGAGTGAGTTTTTTCACAGATGGGTGAATGTTAGGAAATAATGTAGAGGTGGGAGTTTCCTCCCCGATTTAGGCAACCGGACCAAAATAGTATTTTTCAGGCAGAAGTGGCTGCTATCAAAAGAAGCAACGTTCAAATAGGCGCGAGAATTGATTCCGACAGCAGAGCGGCAAATAAAGGAGATACGTCCTCACTAGAAATAGCATCAAGCTACTCCATCATCAGATTTGTTTGGATGTCTGGTCACAGCGGAATCTCTGGTAACTGCAAAGCCAATGAGCTAGCCAGAAAAAGTACTCATGCGCCGATCACATCGGAATGAGGCGAGTTGAAGCTCCATTGGCGTCTTACGTTCTAACACTGAATCATTGGACCCCTTGCACTGTGCAGGCGCTGGTCGACGATAGTAGGAGAGGTTCACATTTGTTGTATAGAATCAAATGGAAGGTGGTCTGGAACCTAAATCATGCAAAATTAAGGTTATGACAGCGGAATATGTGACTTGATATTGATTTTAAAGTGGGAACGGCTTTCTATTTCTATCACTTGAGCAAATAATATTACCTCGAGATATCAACAGGCTTTCATCTACGCAGCAAATACGCATATTTGAAAACCCTTCCACGCACGAACTCTGTTTCCCCATTCGAGTTCGCCTCGTCTTATACCCACATCTCACTACCTCTTTAGTTACCTGGTCTAATTTCCCATATTACACTAGGTAATCAAAACTACAAGTAATAGTCAACACTAGCCACTCAAGGCTATTTATGTTCAGCACCGCCAGCATACTTGCAACATTACGGCACATGGTAGTTGTTAGTTAAACGGCTGCAACGTCATTTCGGCCATTTGTTACATCATTTAACATTTGGCATTTGCTCGGGCAACTAACAAACTGGGCGACAAAATAAATTACCATGAATTTGTTGCTATCCTCACAGGCAACGGCAACATATACATACATATGTGGCAAAGCAGTAGTGCATGCAAAACACACGCACACATACAAGTGCATACTTTACAAACATAGCTAAGAACACGGAAATGTAGCACGCAAGCGACTAGTTGCCCCAAAGTGTGGGCGTTGCAATGCCAAGTATTTGCGCTGTGCAAATATAAATGTGCACACACACAGACACATGGACATTTGCAACACACAGCGTAACCTGGTAATGGCGGGAAATGTCGTAGAGCAGCTTATGATACTTGGCTGGGTCTACAAGTAACGGTATGTATGTGGCGTGTGGAGCGGCATTTGCATGTTTTACTCAACGCATTGTTGTTACTCGCGGTTCGCTGTGTTCCACCTATGTCGGTGTGGTGAGTTGGTCGTGGTGGCGGCTGGAACTGCTGTGGCTCACGGAATATGCTTTGCCTTCTGTTTTCCGATTGAAATATACTTGAGTGTGTATGTGCGCGGCATAGTATGTATGTGCTGTTTGCATTGCGCAAATCCCACTTAATTATACGCGTGCGAATTCAGATTCCAGCCAGCGCACAAATGCAAACTGTTGTCTCTTGTACATATGAATATAATATATATATTTACATATATGCATATGTATATACATACATACATGCATACTTATATACATATTGTACGTACTAACATATGTACATACATATGTATGTACAACTTTTGCTTGTGACATTTAGTTTATAACAATGCGTGCATGTATGTATGTTATGTACAAAAAATCGCTAGTTACATTATTCTAGTACTAAAGCACAAAATAAAAAAAAATATTTTCGGGATTACGAAAAAAAATACCGAAATACTGTAAACGTTTTCTTGCTTGCTATTATATTAAAATATCATATATCCAATAAAATTAAATAAAATATTTTCGGGATCCCGAAAAATATTTAAACAAATTCGGCACTCCAAAGACCCCGAATTACACTAAGCGTATAACTAATTTCAATTAGCTTAACCTATTATATTTACACAAAAGTCTAAAAATTACACAGTACCGAAAACTCGGGATTTAACAAACGGATGAAACTGCCATGTTTACATTGTACATGTGAGCCTTAGTACAAAAACACAAAATAAAATAAAATTTTGTCGGAATCCCGAAATTAAATTGAAACAAATTCGGGATTCCGAAGACCACGAATTACACTAAATGCGTAACTAATTGCTATTGGCTTAAGTTATTATATTTTCAAAAAATTTAAAAAGTACATAATTCAGTTACTTCAATTCTGAATTTCGGGACACAAGAACATATGTATGTACATAAAAACAAATTAAAAGAAAATATTTTCGGGATCCCGGAAAAAATCATAAAGTTTTCAGAATCTCGAAATACTTTTAATGTATACTTGCATGTTAATATGTTCAACATATGTTCATATTTCTATAAATAAAATAAGACGATCCCGAAATTTCTAAAAAACTAAAAAATACATATTCCACTTAACACAATCCTGAAATTTCGGGACTCGCGAAATGGTTTGAAATTTGCAAGCTTGCAAACACAAGTTAAACACAAAATAAAATAAATAAAAATTTTCGGGATCCCGAAAAAAATCAAAAAGATTTCGGGATCCCGAAATACTGTCAACGTGTAATTGCATGCCATTACGTGTGACTATCATATTTCTAAGAAAAATTAAGACAAACCCGACATTTCGGGACTTACCACATGGTTTGGAACTGCCAAGCTTGCACAAAAAGTCAAACAATTTCAGAACATATGGTTTTATGCGCATAAATTCACACAAACATACATATGTACATATACTATATTTATGTTCTTCTCTTGCGTGGCACCCGCATTGCGTTGCAAGCAATTTGCGCAAATGTAGTCGGAATCATGTAGCAATTTGCATTTGCAACGCATTCGCTGAAGTTTTTTCGTGCTGCGCATTTAAGTATCCACAAATATGTACATATGTATATAAATTTGTGGGAGTTTTTAGCACATTAGTGCGTTTTTGTGCCACATTTATGAATTTCCGCGTTGAAAATGTGGCAGCACAACTTTAAAATGGCTGCTGTGGGATGAGGGCGTAATTGCGAGCAGCAATTAGGGTTATATTTTCTTATTACCTACATACATATGTATGTATATGTGGCAAAAACTTTAATAGTTTTAAAATTTTAAAGAGGTGAATGATAGAGTTTTTTCAACTTTTGAAGAAACTTTGACAACTTGGTCTAAGGACTACATGTATAGGCTCATGACTAATTTCTAGAAACCCAAAACCTTATCAAAATTTCTCTGTTCACCTACTTTTTCAGCCAGTTCTCTCGATTTCTTTCGAAAAGTCCAACAAGCAATCACCAAAAAAATAATCTTAACTCTATTTTGCTCCAAAAGTCGACGTCTTCATTAATTTTACGACTTAACGCCACAAATAAAACACTAAAACCCGCAATTATATACATATATTTGTATGTATAATTTTGAGTATCATATAAATCAAGCCCATATATTATATGTATATAGCGGTGCTACTGATCTTACGCATGTCGGCGCGTTCACTCCTTCACTTTGAGTACGAATTGAATTGCGCATGCGCCACGATGCGCCGCCATGCAGCTGTCAAAAGTCACACGCGAAGGCGTTAATATTCACGCCGAAATCAACACACCGCATCGGGCGCCAAAAGCGCTTAATTACAGGTGTTCGACCAAAGCCTAAGGCTGCCTATATTTCATGTTTTCATTTTTTCATTATTTACTTAGGACGGACTTGCGGTGTCAAAAGGCAATAAAACAAATAAAAACACCACTCAAGTTGGCAGTAAAATGCAACGCATAGCATTTATAGCCGTGTGTATTTGCTTAAGCAGCCAATAATGAAATACCGAATTCAATTAATAAAGCAATTAGTGGAGTATGTGTGAGGCGATAAAGATCAGCGGCGATCGTGGCGCTCCAATGTGTCTGAATGCGTCTGACTGTGGCAGGATCAGTGTGTGTGTGCTGTTCACTTTTAAGTATTATTTCTATGTAAGCTGAGAGATTGAAGTCAATACGTTATCAAAATAAGTTAACAATGAATTTTGGGTCTAATCAAATATGGCGCCAGTGATCATCTGTCGTGAACTGGAGTCAGCATTTTTAATAGTCATATCATATGTCGCCGGACGTGTATTCGTTTCGTTTTTTTAGGTGTTTGATAGGTGAAATGAAAATTGAATTCAAAGTCATCCTTTGAAAATTTATTCGATCGCTACGAGCGCCGCTGATCTTGTTCTATCGACAGAAATTATACTCACTTCGTAGACTCATTTCAACTTCACCAATTCTGCAAATATCCTTCAATTTAGGCAGAGTTTTGCTCTCATTGAATGACCTCTGACCAAACTTTTAGAGTAGGCAGCAGAGTTCAATTGCAAATCATATGCGTTCTCTAGCTAAAACGATTAAATCCCGAGTATATTTAAAAACTATGCTCAAATCATGAAAAATAACTCAATCTCGAAATCTCCAAAAAAATCTAAAAAATATATATTCCAGTTACCACAATCATGAAATTTCGGGACTCGCCAAATGGGTTGAAATTGTCAAGCTTGCAGTTTATACAAATACAAAACAAAATATTTTCGGGATCCCGAAAGTTTTTTAATTATTTTCGGGGTCCCGAAATTTTTTTTTATGACAGTTCAACATAAACCATGCAAGTACACGCTAAATGTATTTCGAGATCCCGAAAGTATTTTAATTTTTTCGGGATTCCGAAATACTGTTAACGTGTACTTGCATGCTTTTATGTTGAACTGTCATATTTCTATAAAGTAGGACAATCCCGAAATTTCGGCATTCACCAAATGATTTGGAATCGCCAAGCTTGCACAAAAAAACAAACATTTTCAGAATGTCTACTCAAATCATATCATACTTCATGTGCATGGCGTCCACAACCATTTTTGAACCAATTTTAAGTCCACTTTCAACATTTTTTTATCATTTAGAGAAGGACAACAGGGAAACAATGGATCATCTTTTGTGCGCTTGTCCCTCATTGGTATGACTGCGTTGTATGCATCAGGGGTTGCCACGATATGATACACTGGAGGAGGTATCGATAGTGAGGCCGCTGAGTCTGTTAAATTTCGCGTCAAACGCAGGCATCCTTAAGGATAACTATTCCTCTGAGACCTTGTTTGTAGAAATATATGTAGATAATACTTCGTTAGGTTAGCTTAGGTTTCGATCATATTTGTCTAAACTAACTTAGTTTTCGAAGCTTCTACTTGAGATCACCATCACAGAAATAGTAAAACATGACTGCTTGGAAATGGACCAAAAGATCATTATATAAGGAGAGCGAGCATATTTTCCGCTCTTCGTTAAAAAGTCTCTCTTTTATACATACTAGTTGTGTTCAGCTATAGCAAGCTTACCCTGAGAAACAAACTAAAGCGTTCGTCTATAAGTCGGCTTTGTATAGTCTATGTTTCAAAACCTTTTAGATTTTCCTTGGGAACGTTGATTTATTTGCCAGATTTTACATTCGGCTTAAACCAACAGCTGGAGCAGCCTTATAAAAAAGCAGATAAGTTTTAGGATCTATTGTCGGTATCGGCGAGAAAATGATCGACGAAAAATATAGAAAATTTCGCCTTTAAGTTTATTGTCTGAAAAATATTCTTTGGTTTAGATAGCATATTATATAGAACAAAGAAAAATTTAGTCAAGATCGTGTTTCCACATTGTAGCTCTAGAAGATTGGTACGTTTTATCAATCCGTTTTAGTGTCCGTCGGTCTGTATGCGTGATTTAGTGACGCAGTTTTCGAGATATCGATCTGAACTTTTGCACACATTCTTTTCTTCCAAAAAAGCTGCTTACTTATCGGAACCGCCGATATTGGACCACTGTAGCATATAGCTGCCATACAAACTGAACGATCGAATTCAAGTGCTTATAAGGGAAACTTCTACATTTGACGAGATATCTTCATGTAATTTGACAGAAACTATTATCTAAAGTCACCGTACAATTTCCGAAAAAATTGTTCAGATTGGACTAACATATCTTATAGCTGCCATACAAACTGAACAATCGTAATCAGGTACTCGTAAGAAAAACATTTTCATTTGACAAGATATCTTCACGAAATTTTTTGAGGAACTATTCCACAAGAAAGTAGACCAATTTTCGAAGAAATTGTTCAGATCGAACTACTATAGCATATAGCTTCCATACAAACTGAACGAAAGGGATCTAGTGCTTCTATGGAAAACTTTTACATCTGACGAGATATCTTCACGAATTTCCTTTAGGATTAATGTCTAAGGCAAAGATGTAATCTCCGAACAAATAATTCAGATCGGATTATTATAGCATATAGCTGCCATAAGAACTGGCCGATCAAAATCAGTCTCAACATGAATTCAGTCATCATTTTCATTTCACCCGAAACACACAGAATTGAGAGCTACGTAAATATTGGTAAATACTCCACAAATGCGCAACAATTCACACTTCGACAGGCACACACACTCACGCGCCGGCGAATAACGCCACAAATGCCGCTGCTGCGTGTGTGGTTCAACGGCAATAAAATAAAAATTAAAACTGTAATAAAACAAAGCGAGCAAAAAGGAATGAAGAAACGCCGATCATGCTCAGCTGGCATAATGAGAATCCTTTCTTCCTTAGCGCGGCTTATTGCCAGCAATTTTCGACTATTCATCGCTGATGCCGGTTGATCTTGCCGCAAGCACACACACACACTCCTACACAAAGTTCACACCACAATAATGCAACACATGCGTTCGCCTCATTTAAGACAAATTTCGGTTTTCCAAGACATTGCATTTCGCTCTCATTTTCACATTTTAATGGCGTGCAACGTTGCAATCAAGCGTGAGTGCGCGCCACCAAAGTGTCTGCCGCAACAAATGGCATGCAGTTGTAAGTACTTGTGGGAAACCGTAAAAAATGAAGGCGAAAAGTGGCAGATAAATAGGCACTTATGCGTAGGAGAGTGTGAGAGTGAGCGAGCAGGCAGCAATTACAGCAATAAGTGTCAACGAAGAACGAAGTGCCTGTCGTTGCTTTCACTCGCACAGGCAGTGGAGAAACGCGTGCCCACACATATATGTTTTAATGCCAACAACAAAGCGCTGCACACCAACAGCGCCGAAGATCACACGAACGGACCGCCAACGCGTTATCCTTAAGTGTCCTTTATCGCATATTTAAAGTCAATTAGATCAATGGCGTTGATCGCCTTCGCACACGGAGCTCTGCGCAGGTATCAATGCACTTTATCCTTGCTGGTATTTTTGTTGTACTATTTACAGTTGTTGTTGTTGTAATTATTGCTTTTGTTGTTGTTCTACTACTTGCTCTTGTTGTTGTACTACTTACTGTTGTTCTTGGTAACCGTTGTCATGCTGACTTGCATTGGCCAACTGGCGTTAGCTAAGCGCTCCGGGGTCTTCTACTTTCGACAGCAGATCCCTTGCGCTTAACCTTTTGTAATGACCGCTGCGTTCGCGCAACACACGAAAGCCGTGAAGCGAAGGCGTTGGCGATCACACTTGGCTAATAGCGTACATGCAACAGCGCTAAGCGCTAACAGATTGCGCTCGAATGCAGTTAATTAATTTGGTTTTAACAGCGCAAACATGAAGGAGTGATTTATTTGCTCAAATATTTTTGACCTTTCATGCGCTTGAGTAGCACCGCATTCTCCGCTACGTCGCTGTTGCCACACAGCGTCAGTTGGCATTGTCGGGGAATTGTGGTAGCAACCACTGTTGGCTTTGTGGCAGCCACGGCAGCAACTGTGATGAGCTCTCTCTCTTTAAATGCGGCTTAATTAATCTTATGCCGTCCAAAGCAGCTCGACGGACGTAAAAGTGTGATTTGTGCCCTTGCTACGCTTGAAAAATATGAGTCAGCTCGCGATTCACATTTCTTTCTCCCATATGGTCGGCCTCATATTCAAATACCTTTGCCACACTCACATATTCAATTAAGTGTTTGAAATTTCTCCAAGTCCGCATCATTACCGGCTTTTGCTGGCCCTGCCACATATCCCGGTTGACATATGGGCGTTTGCCACATTTTTCACACCACTGTTATTACGTCCCAACCGCACTCATATGCATTCCCATAACACTTTTTCGTGCTTAGCACTCTTAAATGCGCATAATTCATTGGAGTTCTTTTGCCTGTTTGCTAGATTAATTATGTAATTTGCTGGTTTTAGGGCTGCATACCAAATTGAAGGTCATCAAATTGATGAAAATTTATTGTGGGATCTTTTAAGTAGTCATAAGTAAGCAGATTAACTGCTTAAAAATTCTCACAGTTTAAAATAACTGTATTTATTATGTTATGTTGTGATATGTGTTGGATAGTTAATAGTTGAGGGCGTCTAAATAATTTCAACCTGATCCTGTGTATTTGGAAAGAGTTCCCTCTATTATTATTATTTACAAGCGAATATACATATATCAAGTCTTGGTTTCTTCAGCATTGTAATATTCTCAAAACGTTCCCTTGTAATAGAAATAACTTAGAATATAGTGGATCGGTATCAAACTGAACTTGTGGAAAGACCAGTATTCGTGATAGTAAGATTTAAGCTTCTTAGAATTTCTTTATGGTACATATAAGATATGAAGTTGTTCCCCAACTAAACTTGCCAACTTAAACTGATCTCTCTCCAAAGTTGGCAGCTAATTTCTTCATTCATACTTAAACTGATACGCCTCAAAACATATGACATTGTTGCTTTGATTTTATTTGATTTATTAGTAGATGATGTCTGCAATAATATTTTCGATATTTAAAGATAAAGATTTTTTAAAGAAATTTGAAATCTTAGCAATATCTGCATATTTTCCACCTTTTTCGCGCATTATTGCAGTATTTGATCCACTTTTCGTCTCCTGTTACCATTCGCTTCGGAAATTGTTCGATTTCATTTCGTTTCAGCAAAGAATCGCAGCTGTTAATTCGGTTCATTAAATTTTCCACAGACAATTCATGTGGCACCCAAACATCGAGCTTCTTTTTGTAGCCAGCCTTATTCAAAGGTTCAACACCATTTGATGATGAATGTTAAGTTTCTTAGCGATGTCATGGTTGCTTATGTGACGATCTTGGTCAGTCTTTTCCATAATTGTATCGACTTTTCCAACGATAGGTTGACTAGAGTGAGGTGCGTCTTTCACATCGAAATTTACAGAACGGAAGCGAACGACATCTAGAGCTCTGCCTCTACAATAATATTATGATCATTCTAATAGGGCTAAATCATAGTCCAAGCTTACTTCCAACAAAGCTCTGCCGCAAACTGGATTGCTCTACTAAGTCCTATGGAAATTATGTTTACTTTAAGAAACTCGTTTTAGCACTGAACAGTTTCTGAGCATTTTTTGTCAATATTTCGACACTCGACTCACAGGCATGTTCATGTATGGTATATGCCATTTCACAATAGAGGAAAGAGAAAGATGGGCGATTTGACAGAAGCCCCAAAGTTTAATAAAAAATCATAGGAAAATTATGAAGACCGTGAATTAAGGATGATGTAGACATTAATGGGAATAATTCCACTGATTTTTTTCTACTTCGTGTTTTCCTGGCTAAAATTTCGACACTTGACACGACCACGAATGTTCTTTGAGAGAAATTTACAAAAATTGTTGAGGTCAACGAAATTTGGGGCTCTTAGTACTTTGTGCAGCAGCTTTCATATTTCAGCAGTAATCGTAAAAGTAATCAAAATTATTTAGTGCAAATTGATAATGTGACATTTAATAACTTCCATTACGCTTGCGCATATTCAAAGTAAATATTTCACTGAGCTTAGTAAATCACATGCAGTTTGAACCTTAATTTCATTTTCCATTACAATCACATTACTTTGCATTAAAACATGTAATTAGCATGAGAAAAGCTATAAAGAGGAGCAGTTTAGAATTTACTAGAAATTTTGCATTAAGGACAATAGTAATTGGTTAGTATTTAATTATGTGGTTGCTGCTGTACTGCATGACCAATACAACACTGTTAAATGTAGGAAGATGGCGACGAAGCTTTGAAGCTTAAGTGTATGGAAAAATACAATATACACATGCATATCTATGTCTGTATGTGTGGGTAATATGAGTATTCCGAATTTAAGCGTAACTCAATAGGCGATAATTACTTTACATTTATGAGCAATTGACAGCATTGCCACCATGAAATGTTCGTGGCACAACAAATAAATGCATTTATCCAACTAGAAGCGTTAACTGTAATAAAAAGGTTTAACTATTTTACTTTTTCAAGGGGAAATAGTAGATCGAATATGTATGTATGTATATAAATTTTGAAAACAAAGTTTTTAAAGAAATAAAAATAATAAAAAATATGAAACAAAAGATTTTAAAATAACTTAAAAAATATAATAAAAATAATATTTTAGACATACAAAACAAAATAATTAAAAAAAAATGTTGAAACGAGTTAAAAAATAATTTAAATATTATAAAAAATTAAAATTATAAAAAAAAATATTTTTAAAAATACAAAAATATTTTACATACACAAATTATTTTTTTTTTAATTAGTTAATAAAAAAAATTATAAAATAAAAAAATTGCTAACGAAATATGAGAACCTTAAAAATATTTTCAAATTAAAAATATTATATAATAATGAAATATAATTAATAATGAAAATAATAAGAAATTAAAAGCAAACAAAAAAAATACATGTATTATACATACATATATGTATGTATATAAAAAATTTAAGAAATTAAACAATAATTTAAATAAAATTATATATACAATTTAAAAATAAAAGTAATAAAAATATTTGAAGATATACAAAATATTCAAAAATGTCTACATAAAAGTAATATATAAAAAAATTAAAAAATGTTATTAATAATATTTAAAAAAAAAATAAATAAAACTTAAAAAAAATATTTTAAGATATAAGACATAAAGAAAAAACATATTATATGTAAAAATGTAATCTGTGTACTATTAAAAATAATAAATATAAAACCAAAAAATTAAAAAACAATTTAAAAATAATTTAAAAAAATATATAAAAAATGTGTTAGACATACAAAAACATTTTTAATGTAAAATGTTAATTAATTAGAAAATATAATTAATAAAAATTTTCAGAAAAAGTTAAAAAGTAAAAAAAAAAATATTTTTTAAAATAAAACAACATTAAAAAATATTTTAAATTAAAATATGTTTACTAAAAAAATATAAAAAAACATAAAAATTTAAAAATAACCAATTTTAAAAAGTTGAAAAGAAATATTAAAAAGTATATTTATAAAAATTTTAAATATGTAACAAAATGTTAAAAATAATTAAGAAAAAAAAAGAATTGAAAAGCAAAAGTAATATTTTTAAAAATAAAAAACTTTAAAAAACATTTTAAATTAAAAAATTTAACACAATTAGAAAGAAAACTATAAAGGGATAATAAAAAATAACAAACAATTAAAAAAATATATAAAAATAAGAAAAAGTAAATGTAAAAACTTATATAACATAATTATAAAAATTATTTATTTAAAAAAAAATTATAAAAAACTAAAAAAAATTTTAAATGTGAAAACTTATATAATTATATAAATTATTTAAGTTTTTACATTTAAAATTTTTTGTTTGCTATTTTTTTATTATCCTTTTAATGTTTTTTTAATAATCATAATTAAAAAAAAAAAAACCAAAATTAAAAAAATATTTTAGAGAAACAAAAGCATTAAAAAATATTTTATATGCAAATATTTATATAAATGTCTTTATCCATACTTAGAAAACATAATAAATAATAAAAATTTAACAATAAAAATTTTTAAAAAGTTTAAAGAAATTATAAAATAGTCTATATAAAATTAAAAGATGTTAAAAATAATAATTTAAATGAAAATAATTAGAAAAATTAAAAATAAAAATATAAGAATTTAAAGGAAAAAATTACAATGACATTTAAAATAAATAAAAAAATATTTAAAACTAATTAAAAAATGATAATTGTAATTAATAATTAAAAAAAAAAAAAAACAAATAGAAAAAATTAAGAATAAAAATATAAAAAGTTAAAGAAAAAAAATTGAAATAATATAAAAAAAATATAAAAATTTTGAAAAAAATAATTACAAAAAACATTTTTATTATAAAAATTTTACATTATATGGAAATATAATTTAAAATATTTTTGAAAAATTATTTTTAAAAAATTAAAAAAAAAAATTAAGAAAAAAATTGTTGAATGAATCTAAAAAAATAATAAGAAAATAAAATGATGCTTAAAATTAAAGAGTTTTTAAAAATTAAATACAATTTATAGTAATTAGAAAATCAAACGGTTTCTATTTATCGCCATTGAAAATCTGAAAATCAGCGCTTTGAAAGTTCGCCGTTTAATGCCCGATTCTACGTAATTTAATTGCATGAACAATTGCATTTAATTTAATGAACGGATAACATGACGATTATAGTGTAAATACCACAGGCAACACATGTCAGCAAAAAATTATTTAAAAAAAACAAAAACAACAACTATAGTCACGGCTAATGTTGCTTGCGGTGGCATCAAATACCGAGCTTACAATGCAATGTTTGTGCATGTGTGTATGTTGCAAGCGTAAACTGTCAACAGCTGAGTTGCCATTAAAAAAAAATAAGTAAAAGAAATCTGTCTAAAACCGAAACCGCTTTAACGGTGCAGCGCAAGGCTTTTCCGCGAAGAAGATTTTACAAGAAAAAACAAATCGAGAAAGGTTCCAATTTGAAGTTGGCCACTTTGACATGTGCCGCCCCATGTGGCACGCGATGTCTTAAACGGTCTTTGCTTTTGTTGTCAACTTGTTAACTGTTGGCCAATGCGCAGCGGAAACTAACTATTAGCGGCCGACACATTTGGCGGCATTTACTTAAAGTTATATATGATTTGTTGTTGTTCAACGCTTTTGCTGTTGTAGCTGTGTAACATTTTGGCCACATCATTGCCGTTAAATCAACAAAAATGAAATTGTAGCAAATCAATTTTCATTAGTAGATAATGTACACCAACAACAAAAGAAAAACCGCATAAAACTGGCGAATGGCTTGGCGCGCATGCGCAGTGTGCACACGCTTACGGGCGCCGGCAGCAAAGTAGTCGCAAGAAATGCGCTTTAATTGGAGGGAAAATGCAACGGCTTACAAGCCAACTAAGCAGCGCTAATGCGCGCACACATACACATATGTATGTATGTATCTATAAACATATGTATATATGAATGTACATACATATATCTACTTGTGAAGGTTTGAATGTGTTCTGTTGCTAGCACAAGCATCTAGATGTCTATACCCTGCATAGTATTTATAGCACTAAGATTGCCACGTAGTGTGTACTACCTAAAAAGTGACGTTGGGGACCTTATAACAGACGATCGGCGTAGTTTTACCCATGCCCCTCTGGCCTTCATTATATACGCGAGCTAAACCCTCAGTTTTCGAGTTATCCAGCTGAGCTTTCGCACACGCGTTTTTCTCTATAAGAAGCTTTTCATATAATGAAATTGCTGATATCGAACTACTATAGCATATAGCTGTCATACAAATTGAACGATCGGTATCAAATGCTTGTATGGAAATTTTTTTTATTTGACTAGCTAGCTTCACAAAATTTGGCATGGCTTACTATCTAAGGTCACAATGTAATTTTCCCAGAAATTGTGCAGATCGGATTACTATAGCATATAGCTGTCATACAAACATACCCATGAAACTCAAGTCCTTGTATGGAAAACGTTTTTATTTGACGAGATATCTTCGCAAAATTTAACATGGGTTATTTTCCAAAGCAATTCTATAATCTCCGAACAAATCGTTTTTATGGAATCACCATAGAGTATAGCTGCCATACAAACTGACCGTTCCAAAACGAACTCTTGTATAGAAAACATTTTCATGTTCAAAGCTATCTTCACAAAATTTGGTGTGAATTATTTTCTAAGTGAATGCTATGATATCCAAAGCAATCGTTCTGATCGGATCACTATAGGATATAGCTGCCATACAAACTGATCGATCAAACTCAAGTCCTTGTATGGAAAACTTCTTTATTTCACAAGGTATTGCCTTGAAATTCGGCACAGCTTATTATTTCAGACAATAGTTTAATCTCTGAAGAAAATATTCAAATCGGATAACTATAACATATAACTGCCATACAAACAGATTCATGAAAATCAAGTTCTTGTATGAAAAACTTTTTTATTTGACGAGTGAGCTTCGCGAAATTCAGTAGGGCTTGTTATTTTGGACAAGAATACAATCACTGAAGAAAACGTTCGGATCGGCTCACTATAACATATAGCTGCCATACAAACTGAGCGCTGAAAATCATGAAAAAAAATATTTTTACACCTTTTTATGCTAAAACAAACGCAACTGTGTAGGGTATTTATTAGTTATCAACTTTTTTTGTTGTATTAATCACACTTAGAAGCCGTTCACTTGGCTTGCGCTCGCTGCAACAACACGCACACACGTATATATGCTTTTTAACACATACTTACATATGCAACTTTCCACTTTGAATATTTATATTACAAGCGCTGCCTTTTCTACTCAAATAAGTGCTTTCAGCTACACATATGCAACGACACACACATATGTATATGCAGAAAAATAAGTGAAAACAAATATACATACATATGCGCATACTTTCCACTGCTTGGCTTGCAACAACCAACCAAATTTCAATAAATTGTTTGCCTAACCACTACTTGTGCCCATATCTATAGCCAGATACATATTTAACACTATTTACATGTCTCCATATGTATGTATGTATATGTGTTTGCCTGTGTGTGCCTTGTTGTCACTCAGTTTTTCCTATCACTGTGTGTGTTTGTGCATAACTAAAAGGCATTACGAAATTGCATTTGCTTTGGAGAATAAATCAAAAATGTTTAGAAGCCAAAATGCACACCATCATTATTATTTATGACTCGAAATGCTAGAGACACACACATAAACACATGTGCATGTTTAGCGTTTAATGCATAGAAGCAATGTAGTAGCCACATAGTATCAGTGTGTAAGCACAAGCGCTGCACTTCAATCGGATTTTTACTGTATTTACTAATAGAATTCGTTACAAGCAATACACACACACATAGAAATACACATGTATGTATACAAATCTTAACACATATAGCATTATTTATAATACACATACGCTTACATCTCTAGCTGCAGCGTATTCCTAAGCTTCGCCGCGCTTATTTGTGTGAAAATGATGAACTCACGCGCCACGCCATTGTTGCCACCGCTGCCATAACTCAATGTCAAATTAGTGATATTTAAATTGTGATTAACTGTATTTCGAAAGGGTTGAGCGAAAGTTTCTGCGGCTACTCTCGCATTGATTTGCCTCGAGTTGACGAAGTAAAGGTGCTGGCAAGGGAACTATAGAAGAACTATAGAATGTAGAAGTGGCTGCAGAAGCAGCAGTTAAGAGTATATTTATAAATATTTATAGCAGATCCTGGTACTTAAATGCATGTACACATACATATATGTATGCATATATATCGGGTGATTTTTTAAGAGCTTGATAACTTTTTTTAAAAAAAAAACGCATAAAATTTGCAAAATCTCATCGGTTCTTTATTTGAAACGTTAGATTGGTTCATGACATTTACTTTTTGAAGATAATTTCATTTAAATGTTGACCGCGGCTGCGTCTTAGGTGGTCCATTCGGAAAGTCCAATTTTGGGCAACTTTTTCGAGCATTTCGGCCGGAATAGCCCGAATTTCTTCGGAAATGTTGTCTTCCAAAGCTGGAATAGTTGCTGGCTTATTTCTGTAGACTTTAGACTTGACGTAGCCCCACAAAAAATAGTCTAAAGGCGTTAAATCGCATGATCTTGGTGGCCAACTTACCCATGCATCCCGAAAAATGCACTGTTTGGTGTGGTTTGTACGCTGGTGGAATCATTGGACCGTATTTTTTCAAAGATGCTGTTGGACGCAACGTTACGGTGAATGGCGATCGCTATCGTTCGATGCTAACAAACTTTTTGTTGCCAAAAATGGAAGAACTGAACTTGGTTGACATGTGGTTTCAACAAGATGGCGCTACATGCCACACAGCTCGCGATTCTATGGCCATTTTGAGGGAAAACTTCGGAGAACAATTCATCTCAAGAAATGGACCCGTAAGTTGGCCACCAAGATCATGCGATTTAACGCCTTTAGACTATTTTTTGTGGGGCTACGTCAAGTCTAAAGTCTACAGAAATAAGCCAGCAACTATTCCAGCTTTGGAAGACAACATTTCCGAAGAAATTCGGGCTATTCCGGCCGAAATGCTCGAAAAAGTTGCCCAAAATTGGACTTTCCGAATGGACCACCTAAGACGCAGCCGCGGTCAACATTTAAATGAAATTATCTTCAAAAAGTAAATGTCATGAACCAATCTAACGTTTCAAATAAAGAACCGATGAGATTTTGCAAATTTTATGCGTTTTTTTTTAAAAAAAAGTTATCAAGCTCTTAAAAAATCACCCGATACATGGTTAAAAATATACAAAAAAATTTATTTAAATAGACCAGTCCGGGTCAAATTTGATCTTAAGTGTCAAGCGCTTGAGCATAAGAAAATTAATACATAATCAATTCTTCAATTTGCCTGACAAGCGTTTAGTCAATATGATAGATTAGACATGTATTTAGAAGATTGTTAAACCACATCTCAAACTTAAATACACACGAGAACAGTTTGATAAGTTTATTCATAGACACTTTTCCTTAAAAATGTGTTCTACTCCTCGAAACACTTTTCATAAGCACTTTTTCAGCTTCTTTAGCGAATTTTGTTTTATCTCTTCGATCGAATGAATGCCGGTTCCATTCCGATGACTCTTGACTTGTTTATCTGTCAAACTCAAAAACTCATGCCTCATCGCGCGATTAATGATGCCCAAAGAGACTTGTTTACTGTGCTCTTTTTGGAAAAAAAAATCAGCAATATCGTGATGAGTTGTGCAAGAACGTGTCTCATACCCAAAATATTCACCAAATCAACGCGAGATATGTCGAGCTCCCTTGCCTTATTTCTAACACTTTCCTGGCGATTTTCAAGCACCATATCCTGCACTTCACTGTACTTTAGTGTTGAAATATTGAAACATTTCCTGTCAAAATCACCAGTTTTTGTCCAAAATCTGTTTCGAAACTGTTAAGCTTTTTTTCAGCTCTTTCAGCACCTGCTAATGAAGCTGGAGTACGGAATTTTGTGGTCTGAAACATTTGCCTTAAATTCTTTCGGCATACTTTGCGGACTTTTTCAACCATTTGCGACATGACTGATTTTTCTGTGGATTGAAACTTTTATCGTGCTTGAACTCTACTTCTTACACTATTAACTACCGATACTTAAAAGGCTCTAAGACTTCGTGTCAGAGAAAAAAAGATATTGTTGATTTGTTCCTACGCTCCAGGCGAAAATACTATATATATTTATCGTATAGTCTATGATCTCTAGAGCTTTATAATATACTCAATTGATATATTTCTGCGTATGAAAACACTTTCGTAATCATATCGAAACTCTTATAGGAGCCTTTTATCCAAAAGTGGCATTCTTATATACATATTTACGCCACTCACAACCTTCCTCTCATGAATCACTCGTAGCATACTCTACCAATATACACACATATATCAAAACCGAGCAGTCATTTCCTGTTTAGTTAACGACTATGTAATCATAAGCGTCTCTATCGCCCTAAAGGAGCAGATTCTTTGAACGAAAATTTATTTTTCTCAACTTTAACTTGTCATATACTACTATTTTCTGGTGCCGAAACGTTCAGAATATTGGCCTTCGGTGATAATTGTTTGTCGCGATCCACTGTTTTTAATTGTTACAAATCATTCAGAAAGAGTCGAGAACGCGCTGACAAAAAATCATATCTAGGACGGCCATCAAGATCAACTGATGATCGATACGTCAATAAAATAAGGAATCGGTGCTTGAGGATCGCCGATAACAGTCAGAGATCTTACTGGCATCGTTGAAACTTTTAGTTTAATCCTTACATTTGAAACTCAGACAATTTTCTCTTAAGTTTTCAGTTGTCTTTGATATCTGTATAGTTTAGGTAGGGTTCAGTTTTGGTAACTAGTGATGCCCGTTGGAGTGCCGTTACGTAGTTTTTGAAAAGTAGCTTCCAGCGCTTGATGTGTATTTCAACAAGTTCCACGGTTTCAATATCGACTACTCTTCCTGTGTTTTATGCCGTTGTCTCGTTAGTTTGGGACAATCGTACACGAAATGCTCTTTGTTTCCCTTGACATTTTCTGCAGTCATGATCGATAGAACTTGGTTTAGACTTGGCTAAGGCTCTCTAATCAATTCGACAGCTGTCACTTTTAACAACGATTGGATCTGTATGCATATTTTAGCCTGCCATTCCGTGCTGGATTCTTAATTGAGATTATATGTAGAAACCTTACTAATATATATAGGAGATATTTACATATCGTCACCTAAAATGCAAAATAATGTCACATCACATATCATAAGTTAGAAAAAAGGATATAATAGAAATAACTCATATTGAAACACAATTTGAGTTTTGGTTATAAAATGGTTATATATTAGATATATCTGACAGCAGCAGCTGAAAATTTTATGCTACATAAATGTAATATGATGTAATGAAACGATATAATCGAAACCACTCATATTGAAACCAAAGTTTGAATTTTGGTTATCAAATGGTTATATATTAAATATATCTGGCAGTGGCAGCTGAAAGTTTTGAGCTACATATAAGTAGTATGATTTAGTGAATTTTAAGCAATAAAAAACTCAATTTCGATTTTACTGAAGATGCATTGTTTTGCATTTTAAGGGACGATACATTCTCAACGTTGGATTAAAGATTCTCAAAAATGTTTCCTTTACATATTTTGTGTATTTGAATGAATTACGTGAACCAACACAAATTTTTTAAATAAAAATTGTATTGAAAATAGTAAATAAATGTGATAAGTATCTACGAAAAACAACATTTTTATGTTTTTTCATACATACATACATACTAATAGTGCTTGGTATATTGCTGGACTTCAAGCGGGTATCTTCTCCCGTTTGTTCTGTACTGTGTGTATCGGATAATTGGTGAGGCCTACAACTATATTCTGAATAGGTATTGGATTTTGTGAAGAGCTCATAAATATATGTTGTATGTGTTTAGAAATTCGGTGTTGTCTAACAAGAGGCGAACGATTGCTCAAAACAATCTCACACTAACTTATTAATTTTTAATATTTTACCAAACAAAAATCTAACAATATTCATTCCTCACTCTTGTTAAGCTTAAGGATTTCCCAAGCAGCCAGGGCTCAATACAACCGCCTCAATTTCACACGAACCCAAAAGGCGCTCATTGTCGGTCGGCCTGACGCGCTGCAGTAGCTAATCAGAATAGATTGCAACACAACAACAACAACAATAATAACAAATAATAATGAAATATATAACAAAATGAATAAAAAAGCTCTGGAAGAAATCGCCGAACGCGCGGGGCCAACCGCGAGGCGATAAATAACAGCAAAACGGAGTATTAAAATTAAATCAAAATATTGGCGGCTCAAGATCAAAAGACAGGCAAAACGTTAAGCAACTGTGGCGAATGGCATGGAAAAGATTTTCTCAATTTTCCTATCGCCAGGCAACGCGGCGATCGCTGATCGGCGATTAGCGTGTGCAATCAGCAGCGCTGGGGAGCGCGGCGGCAATGCATAAGAATGGTGAACAAACTCAACTTTTTTACGCAAACTAGATTTGCCGGCAAATGCAAATGCGCAGGCTTTTTAACACAACCAAACAAAAAAACAACAACAGCAAAGTAGTTGCACGAAAGTATAGCAAAAGTAGCGCTGAGACACCAGCAAGTCTGGCAGTGAAGGCGCAAGCGGTTGCACGCGCAAACATACAGAAATTACAAGCAAGGGGCGTGGCCTATAAGCCGGATCGCTGTAGAAATTTCCGTCGAAAAGCAGCCATTGTGGTGCGAGCAGCGCGCCAATAGCCGATCGCGCGCGCTCTTTTCCCCACACACGAGCGCCAGCTAAGAGCAATAAATGCTTTCACTGCCGAGAGCGGCAATTGGCTGTTGTATATTTGTTTTTGCAACCCATACACACACATACACACATACAGCAAGCATATACACCACTCCACTGTCTGCACAATGCGCCGTTACTTTACGCAGTGGGTGGGTGCAACGATCGGCCGGCAAGCAAGTGAGCAACAACAAGCATGCGAACTGAGCGCGCAGTGCGACGAATGCATTTCAGGGTTGATTTCACATCCATATAATTGCTTGTGGTTAACTGGTAGTTGTTGCACAACATAAACTATTGCTCACTCACTCGCTCAAACTACCATCAGAGAGCGTTTGAGTGCGAGCGAGTGTTGACTTACCTGTTTGGCGTACAACAGCAACAAGCGCTGCTTTAGTGGCCGCTCATTGCTTCACACGTAGCTCTTGTTGCTTTCTCATTGTAAATTGTGTGTTTGCTGTCTTCTGGCCGCGCACAACTGCGTCTGAGAATCTCAAGAAAGCGTGCTGGTGCTCGGACTGACCGTTTCAAAATCAGTTTCAAGCTGGCAATCGTACGAGTCACACACTTGATGTAGTGAATTTTCAGCAAGTAACACACACGAGTCAACTGCGACGCTCTCAGTAGCTTAGGAAAAACATAGTTATATATATATAGACTGCAGATCAAAGTACAATTTATATGTTCGTAGGAAAAGTGTCGTCTGTTGCTCTAATTCGCTTTGGAAATTTCTGTGCAAATATTTGATATAAACGCTTATTGGGTGGCGCACGTGACGTGTTCGATTTGGCGAAATAAAACGAACTCTGCGCTCGTTTAAGTTGTGAGTTGTTGTAAATAACAGTCGAAAAAACGTTTTTGTACTAAAATCCGCTAACAAATTGTGTTGTGTACAACAAAAACAAAAGAAAAAACTTAGTGATAAAAAAATAATAAATTTTTGGAGATTTTATGCGCAACTTTGCTTGAAGCGAGTGATTTTTGTTAAGTAAATTTAACACAAACAAAAACATTTGGAGAAATATAAGAAAATGACAGTCTCAACATTGAATATGACACCGTACTTTGCTGGATATCCCTTTCAAGGTAATTATGCGTGTTTTTATTATTATTTTTTAAAAAATTAATTTTATTGGTTGTGAGCGAAGCCGGTTGTGGTAGCAATTTTGAAAGAAAAAATTAAATAAATAAGACAAAAATTTAAAGAAAAATAAAAAATTTATAAAAAAATATACTATTTAAAAAATTTATATTAATATAAAATAAAAACAGATTTTTTTACTTAAAATATTTAAAAAAAAACTAAATAAAATAAAAAAATTAAATATTCCTAAAAAATTAAGAAAAAACTAAATTTGATACAAAAAAAATTTCAATATTTCTAAAAACTTATGAAAAAACTAAATTTAATACGAAAAAATTTTAATACTCTTAAAAAATATTGACTTAAAATTTTTATTTTTTCTACTATTAATTTAAAAATATAACGTTATGAGTTTTTTTTCAATTTAACTTAAGTAATAATAAGGAAGACGTTAATTTTAACAAATAATAATAAAAAAAAATAAATAAATTTTTGTTCGTAATATGCAAGAAATTTCTTTTTATAAAAATTAATTTAAATAAAAAAAATGTTTTATTAAAAAATAAATATTTAAAACAAAATATCTTGAATAAAAATGTGCTCTTCCGATCTATTTTCTAATAAATACTATCATGTTTTAATATAAATTAAAAAAAAAATATTTTAAATAAATAAACTTAAAATAAAATTTTTTTTTCAATATTTAAAACAAAATTTCATGTATATAAAATCGCATATTTTCTAATATCTATTTTCGTTTAATTAAAAAAAATACAATTTGCCATGTTTTTGGTTTTATTAATTTTTTTTCAGTTTCATAAAAATATTTATTTAGAATATCAAATAATTTAATAAATAATAATTAAGGAAAAAATAAAGAAAAAATATTTTGAAACGTAAAGTAAAGAATTCTCTTTCATTTTTAATTGTTTAAAATAGAAAAGATAATAACTTTTCAATACTCACAACCAATTTTCTTGCATATAAATTTAATATTTTCTGATATTCATTTTCCATAAAAATAATATAAAAAAATAATATATGAGAAATTACAAAAAAAAAACAAAATTTTTGGATGTAAAGTTAACGAAAAAAATATTTTTAAACTTAAAATTAAAAAAAAATTAAATGAAAAAAAAAATATTTTTTCAATTTTAAAATAAAAATTCTTGAAAAAGACTACATATTTTCTAATATTTTTTTTTTTATTAAAACTAATATTTTTTTCTAAGTAATTGATTAAATATTATATAATATATATTCAAAATAAAAAATCATTTAATGTTATAAAAAATAATAAATTAAAATGGGTCATTAAGAAAAAATTAAAAAAAGAATATTTTAATAAAAATTTAAATTAAAATATTTTATTAAAATTACAAATAGTTAATAATTAATAAATTAAAAAAATTATTAAAAAAAAAACTGAAAATCAAAATAAACAACAAAAATAAACAACAACAAATAAATTTGAAAAAAAAAAAAATTTAAATAAATCTTAAAACAAAAATATTTTCAACTCAAAAATGCATATGAAAGAAAATTTTCTTCAAAAAAGTTTACTAAAATTCTTTTGAAAATTTCTAATTCTTTAAAAAATGCTTGAAACCTAAAATCTATATGCTCTCAAATCTAATAAAAATATTTCCTATACATAAAAAAAAATAATTTATGCATACAACTCAACTAAAACACAAAAAAATTATATTGAATTATTTGTCAAAAAAGTCAAAATTAATTTCACGATATTCAAATATTTTCGAAAATCTTCAAATAATTCTAAAATTTGCTGAATACACACACAATTTTTTCTATTACACTTCAAAAACCTGCTTCATAGCCAGCAATGGCACTTACCAACAAGTCAAACTTAATACTTTTTCGTGCTAAGGCTGCTTTGCAAAAGAGTTACGCACACACACACATGCATACACAGACGATACTCAGCGCCAAATGGTCTGGTGTGAACATCCATTTCCAATTATAAACAATTTTTAACTAATTTTCATTATTATTTCACAACTCATGCCATACAAGTGAATGTACGCAACAAAAAAAGGGTAATAATAATAACAGCAACAACAACAAGCGCAACAAAGAGTAATCGTAGAAGAAAATTTTAGACAAGTCACTGCTGCGACCATTCAAGAAAGTCGCTTTTCAATAGCAAAGGCGAGCAGCTTAAAACACCGATTTTCATTAAACAACAAAAAGCAGAGAAAAATAATAAATAGAAAAAAATTAAAAAAAAAGAGAAAAAAGAATCGAAAAAATCGAAAAAACTCAAACAGCGCAAATGCGCTCCAATTCAGTCAGATAACAAAACAACTACAACAGAAAGCAACACATACAAACTCATACGTTCTTGCCGGCGACAAGTTACCGACAAGCGCGCTACACTACGCCACACTACTACACACACGCAATTTACCTGCCAACTAGCAGTCAGTTCGTCATTACGCCGCTTTGCCGCTGTCCAGCAACACCACTCAATACGGTGGGTGCGCGTGGCTTGCCGAGCGCAGCGAAGCAACTAAAATTCCAATAATCATGATCAGCTTTGTGGCTTATTGATTGCGATCGCAACAACAACAACAGCAGCAAAGTCGAAAAAACGAACCACAAAGAGAGAAAATCAAAAATCAAATGAGTGTAAGAAGACACAGCGGCTACAGAACAATTTAGCCGCGCACAGCTGTGCCATGCTGCCGTTCCGCGTCTGCGCCGGCCTGTCATAGCAACAACCTCCGCCACTGGCACCTACCGTGTGCTGGCAGCTTTCTTCACCAACTTAAGCTGTTGCTGGCAAGTTGTGCCACACGATTTGCTCTTTGCTTTGCGTACAACGCAGACGTTTTGGCGCGTCGGCAAAGTCTTTGATCTAGCGATCGCGCGCTCTTGCGTCGCCTATGCCGCCGACACTTGCAATGATCCCCAGCAACGCTGCAACGCTTTTGCTGGTGTTGTTGCTGCTGCTGTTGTTGTGTATAGCAACAGCCCAGCACGTTCATCAGCAAGAGCAGTGGCGTTGGCTGCGCCTTCAGCTACATTACCGCGCGCGTGTGTGCATGTATTGCCCGCGCTTGCCCATATTTTTCCGCATTGCTTTTACTTTGATTTTTTTCGTAAATTTTTTTCATTATTTTTACTTTTATTTACCAATATTTGTGCCGTTTTTGCGCTTGCGCTGTCCGTTTTTCATATTTTTTATGATTTTTACTTTTATTTCGCGTGGTTGCGCGTCGCTTGCGCGCTCTTCTGGATTTTTATTAGTGCGCACAGCTGGAGCTGAAAGTGTGTGGAGTGTGAAAGAACAAAACGCACCGGCGCAGCGCTTTAATTTTTCGGGCGGCGCGCGGCGCGCGACTTATTAGTTTGCTTTGTAAGCTTATTGTAGCGCAGTCATAGCGACCGCTGCAGACCTGCCAGGCCGCGCTTGAGTTATTAGTCCCACCTTGCAGGCAGCCTTCAAGTCTGCGCTTTAACGTCACTTGGAAGCAGCGCGCTTTGTTTGAGTGATCCTCTGACATGAGCGCTGCATCTGCGGCTGCTTTATTTTACATTTTTTTTGTGGCATGATTTTCTTATATTTTCGCATTCGTTATTAGCGCTCAACCGCGCAGCTGGTCAAACGCTCACAACTTGTGCCTGTCGGTTTAACAAAACTACATTTGCATTTCGTTCACGTTTGATTTCACTCTGCCGCATTAACTTCCATACAATTTAAATTTGTTGCTCATTTCGATTTGTTTTTCGCATACGCTTGGCGCGTTGCATAAACAACTACACCGGCGCGCGCTGTAACCACAGCAATTGGCTTTTTGTTTGCGGCTTACATTGCCGCATTTGTTTTTGTATTGTAATTGTTGTTGTCTGTGCGCCTGGCAAATTATTCAAATATTATTATTTTACAATGCGAAATTTGCATTCATTTTAGCATTTAAATTCGATCGTGCGAACTGATCGCATCATAGACTCAAGCGTGCGCATACACACGTGAAAACGCAAACACGCATGCGCTGGCACTCAAGTGCGCTTAAAGTAATCCTATGCCGTCACAATAGCATAAATGAGTATTAAGATTTCGTGCAAAAGCACACGCGCTCACACGGATGAGCTGCTACAATAATAATAAAAATAAAGAAAAATATTAGAAATATGCAGAACAAAACCAGACAGATTGTCTAGGAAAATTTCGCATTGTCTTGCAAATAATTGCATTATACCGTTATGCTCCACTTCACAACTAATTGAGTTGCCACAATTGCCTCATAAGTCTAAGAGCATTGCTGAGCGCGTCGCTTGTTTGAGCAGAAATTTCAGTAAGCGCGCTCACTAAGTCCAATTCTCTTAGCGGCGTGTTCAAAGGTACAAAGGTAATAGCCTCTGTCTAAACATATGGTAAATAGAGCACACACACAAAGCAAATGAACGCGCTTAAGTTGGCTGCATTGTGTGCTTGAACTACGGAAGGCATGACAGGCTACCACACATGCGCTTGCGCAAGCCCTGAGCACATTGTATAACTCAATATTAGATGACCAAAATGAACGTATAGTTAGATGAATTGCTTAAACGCGCTGGCAACAGTGCTGCGCCCATAATGAAAAAAAAAAATTCACCTCAAACTCACCACACGCTAACGATTTCTTTAGACAACAAAAGCAATAATAAAACCGATAAAAAAATGTAAACAAATAATATTTAAACATATCTCTACAGCCCGTAACGCTTACTAAAACACACCACTCTAACAATTATACCCACCAAACTCATCACAAAACTAATTTAAACATTTTCTCTACCATTACTTGCAGGACAAGGACGCGTCAACCAACTTGGCGGGGTCTTCATCAATGGTCGCCCGCTACCCAATCACATACGTCGTCAAATTGTCGAAATGGCCGCTGCCGGCGTACGGCCGTGCGTCATCTCACGCCAATTGCGCGTCTCACATGGCTGCGTCTCGAAAATACTGAACCGCTACCAGGAAACCGGCTCCATACGTCCAGGCGTTATTGGCGGTAGCAAGCCGCGCGTCGCCACACCGGATATTGAGTCGAAAATTGAGGAGATGCGTAATGCCAATCCCGACATTTTCAGCTGGGAAATACGCGCTAAGCTCATTGAGTGCGGTCTATGCGATAAGAATACCGCGCCTTCCGTAAGCTCAATCAGTCGCTTGCTACGTGGCGGCCATAGTGGCGCACACTCTGAGTCCGGTAGCTCAGCGCATTCCATAGATGGCATACTCGGCGCTGGCGGTTTATCGAATGGCTCTGGCGATGAGAGTGACGATGATGCCGAGCCGGGCGTACAGTTGAAGCGCAAGCAGCGTCGTTCGCGCACAACCTTCTCGAACGATCAGATCGACGCATTGGAGCGCATATTTGCGCGCACGCAATATCCAGATGTTTATACGCGTGAAGAGTTGGCTCAGAGCACCGGCTTGACAGAGGCGCGCGTACAGGTGTGGTTCTCGAATAGACGTGCGCGTTTGCGCAAACAATTGAACACCACACAGCAAGTATCAAGCTTTGCCGCTAGCACCGCGAGTGGACTCAGCTCGGCCGGGTTTGCTAGCGCCGCCGCCGTTGCTTCACCATATCATCCACATCATCATGCGCATCACCATCACCATGCCGCCGCCGCTGCTGCTGCACACACCATGTCCGCTTCGGCCGCTGCGCTGTCGCACAATCACACGCATCAAATGGGCTTATACAGTCAAGCTTGGAATACATTTGGCAGTAGCGCTGCCACACAAGCCGCAGCCGTTGCTGCCGCCACCAATGTCTTTGAACCGCATCAGAATTTTGCTCACTCAAGCGGTTCGGTGGCGTCCATGTCGCCAACAAGTAGCGCCGCCAGTTCGGCTTCACTGAGTCCAGCGCATCAGGCAGGCGCTACCGTCAGCAGCAACAACAACAACGATGTCGGCAACAACAATTACAGCCACAGCTCGAGTTATGGCATGCCATCGTCCACCGCAACCAGCTCAGCTACATCGGCGGCTGTCAATAGCAGCTCGGCAGCAGCCACCGCCGCAACCAACTCGGCGGCTTATGCCACATCCTCCACAGCTTATGGCTTGGGCGCCAGCAGCAATTTCACCGCTGCCACTTCAGCTGAGCAGCTGCGCTCGCAATTCGCTTCGGCTGCTGCTTCGGGCTCCCATCATCCGGCTATGTCGTCATGGGACTCGTACAACTTCCCCGGCTCGTTCTTCTCGTCGGGCGCAAATCACATGGGTGGCTATACGCAGGGTATGAGCGAGCACAAAACGGCAGCCAGCGCAGCAGCCTATCCGTATTTCGGTTTCTAAGTCGAAAATAAATGGAAATCCTGCAACAAAGAAGTTCTAGCAATTATATTGTAAGACTGTAGCATCTCTAAATCAGTTAAGAACTTATATAATTATTATAGTGTAGAAACTACGGGACCACTCATCCAGTTGAATTGTTAAATTATACCTGTGCCTCGACAATCTGAATATATATATGAAGTATGGGCATTTTGTAGAGCTCAAGACTGAGTACTTTTGTTGTATTTTTTATAATTATTTTGGTATTAGTTATTTCTTAAGATATTTACTATTTAAGTTAATTAGATTTTAAGTAATTAATGGTTGTTTAGTTATGAAAATTTCGTCAAACCAATAAAATCAATTTTGAAAAATAAAATTCATGTATTAGTTCTCTTTTTACTTGTCAAATCTCAGGGGTAAACAATCTCACTTTTTGCTTTTCTAACTTTGGAAATCAAATGTCCCCAGAATATATTTTGAAGTACACATATTTCCTCTGTATATTCTAACCAAAATTTTTCCTATTTAAATCTTTCTCTGAGACTCTGGACTGCGGATCATAGAATCACATATTTTATATTCTGAATTGAAGCAAAATTTCAAAGCTAGATGCTTTCATAATAACGACTCTCTTCCGCATCATTAGTGGAAGCTTTTGAAGCTCGAAACTGTCATAATAACAACTCTCTTCCACATACATAGTAAGAAACTTTTAAAGCTCAAAACTTTCATAATAAAAACTTGCTTAGTAACTGAGTATAACAAATTTTCCACGCTTTTTTGAACAAAATTTTTCTGCATATTACTTAGGTAAAGTAGGTAAAGTAAGCTTTTGAAGCACGCAACTTTCATAATAAAATTTGTTTTCGCATGGTCACTAGGTAAATCAAGCTTTGGATACTCGAGGCTTTCATATTAAAAACTTCTTCTCAAATAATTTGAGTAGAGTTTTTGAAGCTTTCATAAAAATTTATTCTGGCATAAATTTGAGGTAAAGCAAACTATACAAATCGAAGATTTCTCCATAACCACTTATCTCACATAGCTAGTAGCTAAAGCCAGCTTTAAACGCTCTAAGATTTCATAATAAAATCATAGTCACTGAGTATAGCAAGCTTTCAATGCTCGAAACTTTCACAATAACCACTTTTTCCCGCATGGTTACTTCGAAGAAACTTTCGAAGCTTTCTAAATAAAGCAAACTTTCACACATCATAGCTTTCCGAAAAAAGAATTTTACTCACATAGTCACTAGGTAAAGCAACCTTTCGTGGGGCAAAGCTTTCAGAGCAAAACAAAATCTCACTCTCCCACAGGCCTTGAAAAGTCTCGGAAAGCGGTTCTAGCAGCTTCTATTCCATAGCTTTCAATTGGTGCTACCTCAGAGAGTTGATCCGGTCAGTGAGCGCCACAATTAAGTGTCCCCCACAGGCCTTGAAGGTTCACAATCACTTTCTTCACCCATAGCTGTGAGGAGTCAACTTTACATTTGATTTTGACCCCCTTCAGCCAGCCCGCAGCATCGTATGTTGGCATGTACAGGTTTCCAAACACTTTTGTGGGAAGCGGATCTAGCAGCATCTATTCCACGACTCCAGCTTTGATCGGGGGTGTTGATCCGGTCAATTAGCGACACCATTCAGTGCTTCTTGGCCATGGAAGTTGCTCTCACCTTGAGAATTTCTCACGATTGAGCTTGCCATTGAGTCCTACAGCTTCATCCTTTCGCTTCGGTCATACTATTAGCCAGCCCAGCTCAATCAGTCAAAAGCGATAATTTCAATTCTATCAATATTATACAAACCTATAAGAATTTTAGTCGCAATGACCATTTTGGGGCTTCATGGAGGCATTCCTTCATACCTTTGGTCTGAGTCTGTCTGATAAACCTCAGATTTCTGAGGAAAAAGATATTTAAGGGAAATCTGTGAGGGATTGTTGAGAAACAAAAATGTATATTTTTTATGAGCCATATACTATATATCTAACTCAGTCTATATATGCATATGTTTATACACATATCTTTCATTTATCTTCCTTTATATACATTTCTCACATAATCAAATCAACACTTGTGTCTATAAGCAACGATTGAAGTGCTAACTCACTTACTTATCAAACTAATTCGTTTTGCCCAATTGAGCGCCGACAATAAGTACTATATCGACTTCACCTACCGCCTACTTACACCTAGTGCGCATACACACATCTCACATCTAAGGTTCCTACTCGCCGTAGGCGGCGAAGATCAAACAACAAATACGTTGGTGGTCGTCATATTGTTTTTGCACATCGCTCTCCGCCTCCAACAGCACACACTCGTCCGTTATTAGCTGCCTAAGTATTTAGGCTCTTTGTAATTGGCTTCACACACACACACAGACACACCTATGCCACCTTTTGTTGTTGTCTATTTAACTTTTCACAAAACATATTCCATTACACACACACAATTAAGCAAGTTGTATGGCATTTTGGTGAAAATTATTTTCATATTATCGGCCCGGTGCTCTACATTGCGACTCTCCTCTCTCATAATCATTGAACTGTCGGTTGCTTGAGTTCGATCGGTCCTTAGCCATCGTGTCTGCGTTGCATTGTGTGCTGGGGGTTGGCCGCGTCTATCTGTTGACAAAGCAGTTTTTCTTCGACAACAATGTGGGCCAAATCTTGTTCCCACTCTATTTCTAATTCTATTTAGTTGGTGTTGTTGTTTGTGGGAAAATTTCGAAATGCCTGGAAAACGTGCCTTCAACAATTGCCAATTGTTCGTCATTATTTTATTGTTTCTTGCTCGCTTTAACACGACATTTTGGTGTGCGCATCATCTTGTTGGCATTGTTGTTGGTTTTTTCATAATTTTTTTTTGTTTTTTGTACCAAGCGAGCGCTAGTCTTTTGGAAAATACAACACTCATGGAACACCCAAGTTGCTGGGGTTGGATGTGGTGAACTTGTATGCTGGGTTTTGCACTTGTCATATTTGATGTCATCTTCTTTATAAGACACCATTTGAGGTTCTATATAATCAAATGGGGATAAAATGGTATTTAGGAAACCCTTAAATGGCCATAAGCCTTATACGAAGACATGACATTTATATTTCAATCCCCTCTAAACCAAATTGCATGAGTTTGCGGTTAATTTAAAATCTTATATAATTTAAATATTTCTCACAGTGCTTCGTAACCCTTTATAAAGATTTGCTCTTTTCTTCCGCTTCGGAGACTCTATTAATGATTTATGTATCCTACTATGTTGAAGAGAATGCATTTTATTTGCATGTTTTGCGACTTCTTTACATCTTCTGTACTGCTTCTAAGCAATATAACTCAAATCTGCTGAAGTTGCCGACTTGAAACTTTGAAGTTTATCAAGCTATCTTCAGATTAAATTGAGCTAAGTTTTTCTCAAAACATATTCTTATTGCAATATTGTTTATGAAGTCTGATCTCTTGCGGCATGAAAGCTTCATCGCTTTAGAAAAGCAGTCTCTGGGTTGGTAAACACAGCCTCCATAAGGCAACTTTCCCAAATGGATTAAAGCTGATCGACTTCGCCGTGTTCCGAAGTATGGTTATCGGTAGTACTAGATTCTAGCGTAGGGAAATTCATCAAGCTAGCTGGCTGGTTCCGGATCGAAAAGTCGAAAATATTATGATAGACGGAAGACACATCTCCAGTAATTTAGACGTGCCTATACGTAGAAGTTCTGGCATTGACTCTGACCACAATCTTGTTGCACCGAAGATACGTGCACGCCCCTCTGCAGTAAAAAACAAACGTCAACAAACTCAAGAAAGGTTCCACGTCGAGAATTTGCAATCACAACAGACAGCCGAACGATTTTCTGCTCAACTTGCACTCCTGTTCTCTGACCAGCAACTCGGTATAAGGAAACTGAGGGACGGCATTTCAAGCTCATTGCGTACAGCTGCACAGGAAACCATTGGTTTTCAGAATATGCAAAAAAACTGCTGGAACGATGAGGAGTGCCGCGTCGCAGTGGAGAGAAAATAGACTGTCTAACTCGCAACGTTACAATGGACCACAAGACAGTTGGAACTATGATAGATTCAAAGATCGTTTTTAAATGCCTTTTGAATTCAGTGACTCTCTCCTCCTCGCTCGGTTTCTCTTTGGTAAAAGTTCTGAAAACATTTCAAGTTCTTTCGATTCATTTACAAATTTTCAATACTTCGAGTGTGTAAATCAAGTTTGTTGCTAATAATGAGACGAATCTGTTTTTCCCGTCGTATTTAATTCGATATACTAGTAGATATGTAACTGTCTTGAGCACTGGATGTAACTGCCTTGAGTACAGGAAGACCATTTTGTGGTATTTACAGACAATACAACTCTCTTAAGGTCGGCTTATCGGGCTAGAGACATATACCAAGAACTCTTTAGTGCTCATACATGTATTTTCAAGGATTGAACTTTAATAGGTAAGGTTCCAGTCTATCGTCGGTATATCAGTATTTTACCTTTGAAGGAGTCACAGTGCAATCGCCGTGCGAGGTATTAGCACCTTCGCTTTCGGGATGACCTCTCACAGATGTTGAAGCTTCACAACTACCTCCTTTATCCATAGCTTCGAGAAGTAGTTTTTACATTTTAGGATTTTGGCTCCCTTCAGTCAGCCATTTCAGCGAAGAGCGCATCTAACAGCACAAATTCCACTGCTTTCCATTGCTCCTGCGTAATCTGATCCAGCGAATGTGCGCCATAATTAAGTGCTTCTTGGCTACCCCGCTGGCCATTGCTGCCGGCAAGGGCGACGGGGATTTCTCTTACTCGAGCTCGTCGCTTGACCTTACAGTGTCCTACTTTCGTCCTTTCGCTTCGGTCGATTTGCCGGTCCCGCTGTTTAGCTTTCAGCGGATAGTATGTTGTTGTTGTTGTAGTGACAGAAAACAATCACGAAGTAATTTCAAAGAAACGTGGCGAGTTAACAATCCTTGGTTGGATAAAAGTACGGGTTCGCTCCATTTACTTAGATCCGACTATCGTGGGATGCATAGTACGCTTTACTTTCCACTATTTTCTTCAGTAGCCCAAGCTAACTTCACTTTTTCTTTCTTCGTCCGGTTGGACCCGGAATAAAAATTAAGGTTGGTTCCGCTTACATGAATCCGACTGTGGTGGGACACATGGTACGTCTGGCCTTTCACCTTTTTTTCTTTAGCTCAAGCTAACCTCTCCTTCTCTTTTTACATCCGGTTGGACTCGGATAAAAATCAGGGTTCGTTTTGGTTACTTAGACCAGACTGCCGTCGGACGCATAATACACCGTGCCTTCCACCATTTTGTTTTGTAGCCCAAGCTAACCTCTTCTCCTCTTTCTTCGTCTGGTTGGACACTGAATAAAAACCAGTGTTCCTTCCGGACTGTCTTAGTACTTAGACCAGACTGTCGTGGCACGCATTGTATGCCCTTCCAAGCTAACCTCATCTTTCTTCGACTGGTTGGCCCCGAAGTAAAAATAAGATTTCGTTCAGGTTACTTCGAACCGACTGTGGAGCGTCCGGTTGAACCCGGAATAAAAATCTGCGTTCGTTCCGGCGTTTCCTCCTCTTTCTTCATCCGGTTGTACTCGCAACTAGCAAATAATTTCTTAGCAGTTTACAAAAGAACTGAGCCTCTAAGTCTAATATCTAGTCTCATACGAGTGTTATATAACTCATTTGGAGTTAATATAACTGTATATTGAATATTTCTCTACAAAATCAAGCCAAACTGAGTTCATTCTAGCAGCTTCTGACTTTACTTTATGAAAGACATTCCAACGATTCCATGTGCTAATAGAATGTATAATTGGCAGGTACAACCTACACAACAGCTACGAAGTAGGTGTAACTGTAACGTTTAAGCCCAGCAATAACAAAAGCAACACAAATAGTTGAAATAGTTATCTCTGGGCGACTCGAAACTAGTACTTGTCGCTAGATGTAACATAAGTATCAGCTTTCGGCATCTACAAGTATCGCGCTCATCATAGTGTGCGAGCCTATAGCAAGATATGAAGATAGATGCGTTTAGGCTCAGGGGCCTGCCTACAAGCACTTGGCAATGGGACGGGAGCAACGCCGAGAGCGTAGCAATTATTTGTTCACAGCGGGCGTCATACTTACCACCTATGATGATGAGCCCTGCCATGCAATGGCAACAACAACAACAGGAGCAACGGCGGCAGAGTTCCACATGCACACTGTCTACTGTTGCAACGCTGGCAGTGTGTGGCATGTAGCAGATAGACATGCATTGTATTGTAATAAAATCATCAATTAGTTATCTGTAGTGTGGACAGGTCCTTTGCATCCTCATGCGGCGCGCGATAATAGAATGTCAACGGCGTTGCTAGTACAAAACCAAAAACAAAAAAACACGAGGAACAACATAAAAAGAAGCTGGACGCACGTAATTGATCGCCTGCAAGATTTCAATGGATTTGTGTGCGTGCGTTTTGCTTGCAACTTGCCATCTTGCCACTTCCTGTGGCGCATATACTACATGTCCTCTGCTTCGTTTTCAACGCTTGTCGGTTTTGTCACTTTGTCAACACTGTTCTTGTTGTTGTTGCACACTCACGCACACACAGTAGCAGCTTAACTGTCTATTTCAGTATTTTTTTTGAATGCCTTTTTATATTCGGTGCCCTCAATGAGTAATCTTTGGCCACCAACTTTGATATTTTTATAGAAATTAAATTTATGTGGCAGCCACTTTATTGTCTTGCTCTAGCTGCTAGTTGTTGTTTGAAAAAGCCGTCGAAAGGCTGCCGATTGTTGATTTGCCACTTTTGTCTGCTCGTTTGATTTATTCGTTTTTGATAGTTCGACTTCCTCTCGGCCACTGCATGTGTGTGTGTGTTTGCCTGTGTGTGTGTGTATGCGAAAATCTTTTGACTTCTTGTCTTGTATTTCGCCTTTCTTAATTGTTGCAATTCTAAGCAGCGTGTGTGGCATGATTTTGTGGTTGAAGTGCAGCCCTGAATATTGGGTATTTCGGTAGCAAATTTCGGCGGAGGGCTAAGTGATCGATGACTTGAAGAAGCTACTTGGTATATAAACTTGGTATGTATATACATTGTAGCAAAAGAAGAAGAAGAATGCTCAATATGACAAATGATTCCAGTAGAGTCTAAAACAAAACAAAAACAAAAGCAAAATAACAGTTTCCTTAAAAAACGGTTTTTTGATGAGTTAGTTTGTATGGCAGCTATATGCTATAGTGTTCCGATCTCAACCATTTTTTCGAAGATGATACCCTTACCATAGATAATAATCTACACCAAATTTCGCATGGGTAACTTGTCAACTAAAAAAGTTTTCCGTACAAGGACTTGATTTTTACCAATCAGTTTGTATGGCAGCTATATGCTATAGTGATCCGATCTGAACAATTTCTTCACAGATTACACTATTACCTTAGGCAATAATCCGTGCCAAATTTCATGAATATATCTTTTCAAATGAAAAAGTTTTCCATATAAAAACTTGATTTCGAACGATCGGCTTGTACATATGGCAGCTATGTGCTATTGTAGTCCGATATCAGCAGCTCCAACAAATAAACAGCTTCGTAGTAAATAAAGAACGTGTGGAAAATTTCAGTTTGATAACTCAAAGACTGAGTTACTATTTCGGATATATACTTGCAGACTGATCATTTATGCCTCAATACGATCTCTTTTACAGTGCGTCCGTCATTACCTTCTGGGTTATGGGTCTGGGAATATTTTTGGTTGATAGAACAGTATTCATCTACTTCGGAGTTGGTTCGCAGGATGAAGTCAAATGTTTCTCACAGTTGCTTAGGCTCTGATGAGTGCCAATTCATCCATGGCGGCCAAGAAATGCCGCAGAAACTCGTTCGAATTTCAGTTCAACTTCGTCAAACACTACAGCGCAGTCGTCTCGCAGATTTACCTGTTATCTGTATTGAGTAAACGGAGAATGCGCCTAGAGATTTCTCGAGCCCAATATATCTTGCAGAACATGAAGCTTGCGATCTATTGGAAAGCATCGTTGGATGGTTGCTCGAAAAGGGAGTCGCATGAGGGCCAGACCGCTGGAGGCCACATTTAGGCCATCATTAGTCCAATGAAGTAATACTTAATCCGGTGGTTCCATGGGACAGATATGAGTTGAGCGTAGCTTAGGTTTAGCGGATTAAAGTTCCACACTCCGGCTTTTGACGCTTCTTCCTACTTTAAAAAAGGCCTATTCTGCTCCCAGATGGCAAATTAAGTCTTATCCAGCAACTCGATGGATTTCGTAAAAAATAACCAAATTATTTTCCACAAATGCTGCTGTCTCTTAAGTGAAAACGGGGAAGATATTCCGTCCCAACCGACTGAAAACTGAGCATTCGCATAGTTAATGTTCCAGCGTTTCATTATCCTCCGCGCAAGCTCCCAATTCCGCCTAATCCACTTTTCCCAGTTTCTGAATGAGGGTTCTTAAGCGTAGGTGCCCGGTGATGATCTCTACAATGTTACTAAGCTCCCTGCCTAAACGTAGAAGCGTTTTGCGTTGTCCCACATCGACACTACCCCAAAGTGACTTTGTAGTATGCCCTGTGTTGTTTGTGCTCCATGACCGGAGCCGAATAGCCTGGGACAGTTTAGCGGAATTGTGTTTCAAGGATGGTAAGATGGTGACAGCCCATCTGCCTTTTCATTTGATGCTTCTAGGAAGTGGTACCATTCCAAGCAGATAACAGCAGGGATTATTTCTGCGAAAGCATACGAGCCTCACTGGGTAGGTGCTTGATGGAAGACATCCGGGATTCCGGATTGCAGTGTAATGAAATGTCTGTAGCTTCCTCCTCTGCGTCTCACTGCATCCAGGTGACCATATTGGTGCGACATAGTTAAGAACTGGCTAGCCGATTACCTTGTATGTTCTCAACAACGTTTCTTTGTATTTTTCACATATGTTTCCGGCTAGCGCGTGAGAATTTTGTAGCGTCTCTGTACTTTGACAATAATTGTGGTGGTGTAAGGAGTGTAGAAGCAGAGGCTATCTAGTGTCTTATCTCATCGACTGCAATATTAAGGTTAAATCTGCACTCCTTCGTCCAGTTAGTGAATATAATCGACTGTCTTCTCCTTAATAACAAAGCTAACGTACTTAACCCGTGGCCGTTCTTTCTGAGAGTCCTGAGCTACCATTTTTTATATGAAAAATTTCAGGTTATTTTTTTACAGATTTGCCTGAAGTTTTGGAAACATTAAAGTTGTTTGCTCTAGATTATTATAAGCCTTAACGTACCAGTCTTCTACGGAGTCCCATGTAGTCATCATTCCATGTCTGCCCGTAGCTAAGCCTTCGAATATAAGCTCCAAAGTACGATTTATATTCCAAAGCGGTCTTCTTCTGGGTTCCTAAGTTTTGGTAGAAGAATTGTGTAATCAGAAAGAGAAACGGTTTTTGAGCGTCGGGCATTGAAACCAATGCAGTTTTGCAACAAAAAATGCTCTGCCGTTTGAATTCACAACATGACTCACAATATACATTGAAAATCATGAATTTTGTTGCAATTTTGACAAGCTCACCTCTGTTTTTGCTACAGCCAAAAGTCGGCTTTCGCCTCTCTCACAACTTCAAGGTCACGAAGTGAGTTGCTGAGCTAATAAATTTAACTGTAAATACTCGAAAAGTATGGCATGAATAATCACCCTAAAATATGCATAACTGCCAGACACATAATCAAATTTTTTTGTACAACAACAAAGCTTCAAATTAGCTAAAAGTTTGCAAAAAGTGGCCACAAACACATCTAAATAATATGCATATAAGTGCACCTTCTGCCACATTCGATGCACTGCGAATTTCCGCTGCTGCCGGCGACACGCACATGCATTACAACAACAATATCAACAACACTGTCTTATTTGCACGACTTTGCCTTGCGTTGCGTCGGCAATGTCCGTACGGCGGCCCGTTTCCGTGCGGCGATTCCTGCGCGAGTGCGTTTCGTCACATGTGCCACGCCACAATTTAACGCTCTAAATTCGCGTTACGTAATGGAATTTAAAGCGTTCCTTATCAGATTGGTCGTGTTGTTTTATCAACGCTTCATTTTGTGCGTCGAAACGGGCAAACGAAAGGCGAGCGAGCGCCGCCGCTGTGTGTGTGTGTGAGCATGCGTGTTTTTTCATGCCACAATCCTATTTGCGCTGTGTGTGTGTGTGCGTGTACTTCCTGTTGCGCTGCTCAGAGCATATTTTTACACCAAATTCTTGCCAGCGCGTTAATGTGCATAATTATTATTGTTTGATTGCTTGTTTTAGATACAAATATACGAGTATATATGTGTATGTATTTATGTACATTTGTATTGTTGTTTTTTGCTTTTTAGTTGCGCTTGTGCTTAAATCATCGTCGAAATGGGCGTTCAAAATTTTCGTCGATAATTATTCGGTTTCCTTCTTAATGCGTAAAAATTTCCTTGACGCGAAGTGAAAGTGTGGATGCCACTTAACACGGAATTAGTGAAAATCAATTAGTCTTCGTATTTAACTAATTTCGTAGAATTTATCATTTGAAAACTATTTAATTTTTATTCTCGCATATTAAAAATTTTATGGCAAATAATTTTTGAAGGGCGAACACGCTTTCGGTTTTCAATTTTATTATAATTTTTTAATCAATTTCCATCATACTATCAATCGTTTATTGCTAAATGCTGGACTTTCACTTTTTGTAGTTATCTGTGCGGTTTGTATGGCAGCTATATGCTATAGGGAATGGATCTGAACAATTTCTCCAAACAAACCATCAGCATGGCTTCCGGAAAGTGCAGATAACCACCCCACCACTTAGCGAGCGAGCTGCGAGAGGACAATCCTGGTAGTGTTGGACTTCTTATATAAAAATAAAAAATGGAAAAAGCTCGCCGTCCTCGACCAGACACCTTATTTAGTGTTACAGATGGAGACTCGTTGACCAACTTCTGATGAACTTTTCCATGAAAACTATTTTAAGGAACTGTTAAAAATATCAATGAAGAACGGAGAAGTCAAAAATCAGAGATCTGATTGATAGAGGAGAGAGAAAGAACAGCTATAAGAGTTGACTAAAAGCTCTAGCTGCGGCTGTCAAGTGCCTGCTACCGGTGGAGATAGAAAACAAGCTGCATTTACGTTGGTAGAATAATAATAACAGGAGTTTTCAAACTCTTTGTAGAATCTAACGACCGGTTCTTAAATCTAAACTTCAATTACAGTCCTTTCAACGCAGCTAACATCAAAAGAACACACAACAAGAATAAGAAACAGATAACAAAAGTATATTAGTTTCCGTTCGACTTGAGAAAAAACGAGCTATACGAGTAGACCTTACATTTACAAGAAGACACAAAACTCGAGATGCGGTTGTAAAGAACTTACTGCCGTTTGGAGACAGGAAAGGAAATAAGCTACTTCTAAGTTGTTAGATGATGTAGGTTGAATATTAATATAATTTTTCGAACTCGCTATAGAGTCTAACGACTGGTTCTTAACTCTGAACTTTCTTTACAATCCTTTCAACGCGAGCAATATGAAAAGAACACACAAAAAAATTTTAAGACAGACAATACAAACTATATTCGTTTACGCTCGACTTGGAAGAAAGTTGTCAAAGACTTTTTGCCGTTGAAGACAGGAACTGAAATAAGTTACATCTATGTATGTAAGTTGTTAGATGAAGCAGAATGAATGTTTACATGGGTTTTCGAGTTTGTTATCGAATATAACAACCGGTTCTTGATTCTAAAGCTCCTATACAATCCTTACAACCACAGGAATGTCAAAAGAACACACAACAAGAATTAGAAACATGGCTTTTCCAACTCATTATTATGTATAATAACCGCTTCATGACTATAAGCCTCCTATACAATTCTTACAACCACAGCAATGTCAAAAGAACACACAACAAGAATTAGAAACATGAGTTCTTCAACTCGTTATAGATTCTAGTTAGCAGTTCTTGACTCTAAAGCTCCTATACAATCCTTACAATCAAAGTAATATCAAAAGAACGCACAACAGAAATTAGAGACATGGCTTTTCCAACTTGTTATTGTGTCTAATGTCCAGTTTTTGATTTTAAAGCTTCTATACAATCCTGACAACCACAGCAATGTCAAAAGAACACACAACAAGAATTAGAAGCAGCTAGCACAAAGTAAGCTCGTTTAATTGAAAAGCACTCAGCGTGTCTAATATTCACTTAAGCATACATTTCTCATATAACGAGTTAATTTCGTAGCCACATACACAAACACCACAAGCCAATACAAAAGATAGCAGAACCAATTGACTGCAGTGCCAACATGAAATAGAGGAAACTGACCAACTAACCAATAACTGTCATCAACGTACGCCAACAATTGCCTGGTCCACGTGCAATTATTGCCGAGAACGCGCTCGTTCGTTCGTGGCAACTGTAGGCAAGCGCAGTGATGTCATGCCGCCAAAGCTGAAGAGATCACCCAATGACGGGCCAATCAACAATAACAACAACATCAACAACAAACAACAACATCAAAGCGTTCAATGGAATGCCGCAGAACGGGCGCTGGGACGCTGGCCAACGCTTAAAATGCGGCAAGAATTCTAAGAGAGCGGAAAAAAGTCGGTATTATTACACGTATTACAATTCCTTAGTTTATTATTTACCATAAATACGTGTATAAATGGAATAAGCGCACTAATGGCAGGACAACAACGAGCAAATAGTTGATTTGGACAGACAGACGCACACTTGCGGCGATTGCACCGTTGCGCCATTACCGCGCTGAGTGGCATTGCCATTGTGATTCCGATTCCGATTACGATTACGATTACAACTGTGATTATATTATATTGAAATATGATGAAATTGCTTGATCAGGGATCACAAATTGATTGTTATTTTGCAAACTGCACACGTAGACAGCTTGGCTGGCAGGCCGTCAGCGCTCGCCTTCATGACTAAGTGCATTGCCGCGCGATGCTCGGCTGGGCACAGCTTGCCGGCGCGCTGACATGGAGGCCCGTTGCTCATGCTCAGCTAAAGGAGGCGCGCTGTTCGGAGGTGCTGCTGCAAGGCAGACTGTGCGGCTGGCCGCTGTTGTGGCTAATAATACCGCGCATGCGCAACGAACAAACGTACGCGAGCTGTGCACACAAAGTTGAGCGTTCGACGGCGAGGCTTCCCCAGCTGCGGCAATTGAATGCAATGCCACCATGTCATCAGCGGCAGCGCCTGGCAACACGCTTGCAACGCCGGTGTTGGGGGAGATGTGCACTGCCGCGCGCCTCGCCGGATCGGCTGGCAAGCTGGCGGCTTGTGGATTGTGGCGTGTAATTTGCAAGGTTCACTTGCTGCTCACCCATACGCTTGATTGGTTAGTTTGGCGGCAGCCGCTTGGCCGCTGTGCTGTTCATGCGCAAGCGCAGCGGCTGCTATAGCGCGCGAAGATTCTTTGATCATTTTACGCTTGGTTTGTGGCACTTGTTCTTGCCGAAGGCAACATTAACTGCCTGCCGCCGCAGCATGATTTGCATTGTGTGACTGCATGTTGCTCTTTATATATGTGTGTTTGTATGTATGATTATCTATGTTTGTTGGTGTTGTTTTTATTTGATTTAATATTATTTAGTTAGATTTATTTTATTTGTTTGTTGTTTTTGTCGCTGTGTGATTGCTAAAGTTCAGCGCACCATGTGGTTGCATATTGAGCCAGCTGCATACACACACACACACATACACTCACAGTTACATGCATATATGTATGTGTACATACGCACAGTTACATGAATATATTTGTACATTTTAATAATTTTTCTCCATTTTTTTTTCATTTTTATGTGGCTTTAATTTATTATTATTTTTAATTAAAAATCATGCATAATTATTTGTTACATTTATGCAACATTTTGTTGCAATATATTACTGGCTGGCTTTGAATTGCATAAGAGTCGCATTAGCGCTGTGGCTTGACTTTTAAAGAAATTAGCATATTTACACAGTGGTTTGAAGAGCCGTTCATATAGGCAAAATCTCTGCTATAACAGTTATGGTTCAAAGTTATGGCGGATCCAGCCGAACTTCACATTTGTTTCCATCTACAGGCTTCCTTACCTTCAGCGCTTAACCTCCGTAACCGAAACTTGAAGCTGAAGCGAAAGGCAGGTGGTGGTTTCGTGGTTAGATCTCCGAAATAACAGCCCATAGCTGGATTAAATCCGGGTCAATTCCGGTAACGTAGAACCGGCTGTTGTGGGAGTTGCTTTCGTTCTTGATACTGCAGCGGTTTAAACTTTACATATCTAGAATAGACCCTAACATACCAAATTATGTCCAGCGTGCAATGAGTCTCCGCATGACACTGGCTACCTCTTTGCATGCCTTGCTGACTCTACTCATTTAACACGCTTTTCCCTTTGTACCGACCCCGTCGAAACAGCACGTTTCCTGGACCTACCGTTGGATGACGTCGATGACAACTTATCTAATCCTTAACGTTCTAACGAGGATAAGGTACCCGATACAACAACAGGATCTGCTCTGAAAATTCCTTCCAGCCTTGATCATTGATAGAACCTCTTTTTATTGCTAAAGCCTGAAAAATCTACTAGAGATAGTACTTACTAAAAATTTTATTCCAAAAAGTTTCAAAGATTTTGCTTCGGTATTCAGTAACTTTGGAGAACTCTTTTCTAGGGTATATACGAGTATTTATAACGATGACAGATATTTGATTCCGGAGAAAGAGGTCTCTCTCCTGTATGCAGGAAATTGTAAAATGATTTTAGAATCATAAACATTGTCACTGACGTTGCTGAGCTCTCAATTTCTTGTTCACTTGTTCCAAGTTACGGAATCTCATATAACATTTACCAAACCAACCCATTATTTTTTCTCTGCTCGGTACTATGTTTCATGTTTGAACTAACCGATCTCGTCTATTAAGCACCATCTCCCGAAATTTAACGTAGCTAAGCTTGATTCTCGAAATCGGTAACTCACGCTTATAGACTAGGTTAGATAAAAAGTCTCATATCTCGTGAATCCACGGATAGTCTCATCCGTTGTGATGTCCAGAACTGCTAAGTATGGATCAAAAGGGTCGTAGCATATCGACAAACCGCCTATAGCATGCCATAAATAAATTGAGGGGACTAATTCTATGCCAGCCGACTCGCCGGGTTCGAAACAGAATGACAAAAGCGTTTCCTCGACCTTAGTCTAGTGAAAACTAGACAGTGGAGTAGAAAGTGTGTACGAATTTCCAATTCATCTTCCTCAAAACTCGTTAAACTCGCCGCGTCAGTGTCAATGGGACAGTATCCAGTTGAGATGTCTATCTTTGCGGCGATGTGAGCCTTGCTAAGAGATAGCAGTTCAATACAACTTTCCCGTTCCACGCTTGACCATAAAGCCTCTCCAACCTCACAAGTGCTGGTTGCTGGCCAACGATTCGGCTATGGGCAGACACCCAGACAAGTTTTCTATGGAAGTAGCTCGATGCTTCTGCTGGTGGGCTCCTGCACTCCTTGACTAGCTTTGAGCTCACTGTGAGGAGTGGATGCATGCTTTTCTAAAAGAAGCCGCTCTTCGGAGAAGTGCATCGATCAATCCGTGAGCTCACTGCGCCTCTTCTCCAGCGACTCCGTTCCACCCACATATCTCTCGGAGGTATTTGCGCCGAAGAAGTAGCTACTAGTAGTAATTTCCGTGACGCAGTGGTCCAAGTTAGCAGGGATGCAGTCGAAGAGAGATGATGTTGCTGAGGAACCAGTTACTTTAGTTTTATGAAGTCTTATTGGAAATCGGATCCCCGGCGCAGATACGATCTCAAAACTTTATTGACTAATCCAGTGATAGGTTTTGTCAAAAGTACATCGCAAATAATTCTAAGATAATATAGCTAACCAAGCTGCTTTAAAATCACTAAAGTCTTTTCAGTGTCGTCGAAGACAGTGAAGGAATGTCTTGGTCTCTTAGTGGATCTAAGGGTTATTTTAAGTAAACCAAGCAATGGGTTCCAAAACATAGTGGTATTCCTTCAAATCAGACTGAGTTGAATAAATGACTAGTTTTCATTTGAGACTAATGCGCCGATCTTTCTAGAGAGTCTGCAGTCGAGCCTCTACTCTCTAACTTTTCTATCGATTTCCTTCATTAAAATACCGAGAGTATCATGAAAAACATTATGCAAATACGGATCAATTTCGCAAATCATCAAATCTACATTCTCCATAGATTCGAACCATTCGATTGCTACACAACCTTGACGATTTGCGCATGCGTGTCAACACTACGCTTTCAAGCTGGTCTCACCATTTTGCACCATTGTACTTGTAATTGCGCCAGCTTGCTCAACACTCAGCGCGGCCGAAGAGTGCGAACCCAGTGCGTCTCTTTCTAAATGACTCCGTTTTGCATTGTTGCCTTGAATGGGCTTTTTTCTCGGCGGGCACTGGTGCCACTTCGCCATTTTTACCCACCACGAGCAGACTTCGCTGGTTGAATGTATGTGTTGCGGTGTTGTTGTGTGGCTTTGTGGTGCGTTCGCGCTACTTACGAGCCGTTTGATCTTCGCCGCACAACAATTGCCGCCGCTGACATTGTAATTTCATTTCATTGTGCGTTTATTTTTTTTATTTTTTTTTTTGTAAATTTTTCATTAAATAATAATTTATTTTTATTTTTTACTTATTTTTTCTTGGTTTAATTTCCATTTTTCTTGTCATTGCGCATTTTACTTACTCGACTTGTAATTGTGAAATATTTTTCTTCTTCTTCGATTAACAATAAAAAATTACAACAATAATAACAGTCAACAACAATAAATTAATAACAATGCTGGCAATTGCTGCTGCAAATGCAAGCCAGGCTTTGCGTTTGATGACGAAAGCTTCAAGTTTTTTTATGCTTTTGTCTACTAAAGTTTGATTTGTTATTTTATTCGAATTGTTGCCGATTTTTCATTTGTTTACACTTTAATTGTTGCAATGGTTTTCTCAGGAAAAATTATGCAAGTTGAGCTTTAAAGACCTATTATTCCGTAAATGGCACAAAATGGCTTTGAGAAGTTTAGAAAAACCACAAACTTCATTAATTGTCTGCAATTTCATGCAGAAGATATAAAAAAAATGTTTAAAATAAATTATAATGCTTTATTGAGATTTTTTAGTAACTTTTTATTTCTACAATCTCCGAAAAATTTCTAGAATTCGTCTATTTATGTTTTTAGACAAGTGAATTTAAGGTCTTAAGAACGTTTGTTGTTGTTCAAGAATCGCACAAATAAATCCAAATAATTGTTGGAAATGGCTGTGGTAGTAAGAGTCCACGCCGAGAGTTTAATTTGAGTCACTTTTGATTCCCAGACCAGAGTGTCTTGTGCGCATATGCGTTTAATGAACTTTTTGTGGAAATTTATGAAGACCTTTTACCCCAAATCAAGGTCTTCTCAGCTTCTACCAACAAATTTAAGTTTGTATAGTTATCACGGGTGATCCAAGTGAAGGTACCTTTTTCAATGACCTTTATGTGACAGATCACGCGTGAGTCATTGCAAACTGACATGTTTTTTTCCTTCAGTATTGTTTGGCATTACTTCATGGAAAGAGCTACGCCCGAACAACGTTTCCAAGTCGTTCAACTTTATTATGAAAATTCACGTTCTGTAAAGAATGTGTTTCGCGTGCTTCGCTCAATTGATGATCAACATAAACGGCCTACTGAGCGAACTATTCGCAACACCATCACCCATCTTGAGATCCAGCATTCAGTCTCGGATAATATTCAACCGAATAGACCACGTCCAACACGCAGTGAAGAAAATATAGCAGCCAGCAATATAGCAGAGAGTGTACACGAAGACCATGGAGAGTCGATTCAGCGCCGTTCGCAGCAACTCGGATTGACACATGGAACGACTTGGCGCATTTTACGTCGAGAACCTAAACTAAAAGCGTATAAAAAAAGGGTTGCGCAAGAACTGCAGCCGTTCGACATTCCAAGCAACAACGCTTCGTTCTATAAGCTCTTGAAAAGTTCCAAGAAGATCCGACGTTTTCGAGCCAAAATTTGTTCAGCGATGAGACTCATTTCTGGCTCAATGGGTATGTAAACAAGCAAAATTGAATCATTTGGACGAAGAGCAAGCTGAAGAGATTCAAGAGCCGCCATTTCATCAAGAAAAAAGATTTGTAAGCCGGTGGAATCATTGGTCCATATTTCTTCGAAGATGTTTGATGTTTCCGATGCCGATGCCGATGAGAACGTAACCGTCAATGGCGAGTGTTACCGCGCAATGATAACCGACTATTTGAAGCCTGGAATTGAAGCTCGTGATCTCGACGACATTAGGTTTCAACAAGTCGGTGTCATTTCCCACACATCGCATCAATCTATGGATTTGTTGATAGAACACGTCGGAAAGCAGATAATTTCACGTTTTGGGCCGATCGATGGGCCACCAAGATCGTGTGATATCACACTCTTAGACTTTTTCTTGTGGGGATATGTAAAGTCTAAAATCTATGCGGACAATTTCGCTTCGATGCAGACCTTGGAGCGAAACATCACGCGTGTCATTCGCCAGCTACCAGTCGAAATGCTCGAACGAGTCATGGAAAATTAGACTCAGCGGATGGACCATCAGAGACGTAGCCACGGCCAATATTTGAAATAGATAATCATCATAAAATAAGTACCAAAGTATCTTCTTTCGAATGATAACAAACATTCTCCATTAAACTTGAAGTTTCTATGTTTTTTCTTAAAAAAAAAGTACGGAATCTCGAAATGGACCAACCTTCACAATACCTTGAGAGTAACGGGTAGTATTCTACAGTTTTATGCACGTGCTCCCTGTAACCAACTAAACCATCAACTAAGTTGTGAAAAATCGCAAAATTAATCCTTAAATTGTCACAAAAATCAAAAAGAAGCAAAATATTTGAAGAATTCTCAACTTCTAATTCCTTCTATGCGGTGATTTTCGCAATTTCCCGCAATTCTAGAAGACCACGAACTCTAACACTTTAAGCCGACACCAGTCAAATGCGCAAATTTCGACTGTCAACAAAACAAAAACAAGTCATCAAAGCTGCACAACAACAACAGCAATGTAATGTGCTCGCAAAAATTACCCAAGGCCAGAACAACAACAACAGAAACAGAGCAGAAAAATGTCAAAGATTAGTGAGCAGTTGAAATGAGATCAGCGCCGAGATGCGATCAGCACAGCGGAGACGACACCAGCGCAGATCGCAGTGGCAAGATACTCGCCTGAAACAAGGAGCCTGCACCACTACATATGCATATGTATGTAATTATGTAAGCTGCGCGTTCGAGGCAAGTTGGTAATCGGCTAAGTGCGCCTGCAGTTGCGGCGGCAAAAGCCAGTCGACAAGTGGGCGTGGCTCAATTTTGTTACAAAATTACACACAGCAAAATAATAATTTATTTATTTACTCAACTTACGTTTGCGACGCAACACAAGGATCTGCTCGTGCGAATATGTAGAGCAAAGGAGGCTGCGCATGTGGGAGCGGCTGCGGCGAGAGGTTGCTGGCATTGTGAACGGGCAACAAGCCGATTACACATCCAGCGTAAGAACACTTTGGCATCAAACAGCGACAAGTGGATTAGCTGCACAGCAGCATAACAACAACAAGAACAATTCGCTATAGTCAACTGAAGGCACTTGCTGTGTGAGTGTGCGCTTGCGCAGCCCGTTTGCCTTGCGGTCAGTGCACAAAAGTCAGGTTTAGCGTGGCGCAACAGGCGCATTCGCCCAGGATCGTTCACGCAACAACAAGAAATGAACTCATCACTGCTCGTTGGCCGTTGCATATTGCACAAGTTCGGCTCAAGTGCGTCACTTGCGGCCGATCATGTGTGGTGCGTTTCTATGTGTGCGCGCAAGTGTCATGTTGACTCGCCGCTGTCAGCTGACCAGCCTTTTTGTTGTTGTATGCTTAGTTTTTGTTATTGTATTGCATATTTTTGTTGCTCGCTCGTTGTTCGCTTGCGATCCGATTTAATTTGGATTACATGCCAAAGCCGTTGGTAAGTCGAGTTAACGCCTACAGTGCGAAAAATACAACAGCACAATCGAGAAGGTGGCAGCACCGCACCAAACACAGCAAGCAAAAAGGCAAACATTGAAATGACGACATTGCCTGCCAGTCATGTTGCCACGAGGATTTGTCCATAAACTGCCAGTGTGCATCCTTTGAAGTTCAGCAGCTCGGCCCGGTTTACCGCAATTCAATTTCAATACATTTTTGACACAATTTCCTTTATGACAGCAACTTTTTGTCGGTTTGTTTGTCTGTATAATGTTTGTTGGTGGTATTTTTGCAAAAATGTGACTTTTTGATTTCTGCGAAAACACACCGAATCGCTCAAATAAAAGCAGACACATAGAGGGTATATGATAAGTTGCTTGCTTTGCTGACAACTCGCACTGATCTTGTCTGATCCTCGCGCAGACAAAAGGATCAGTTCAGATCAGCGCGTTACAGTTTGGCAATATTTAGTTGGTTTTATTGGATTTGTAGATTAACTTTGCGGCGGAGTGAGCAAACAGTGGAGCTAAGCCAGGCATATATCTCTGCACAATCTACTAAATACATACATATGTATGTACATATTCTCAATTCATATGCAAAGTCAACTTCGGTAGTTAATAACTCAGCGGGCGTTTGCTCCATGAACTGTGCGCCATAATTTCATTAATTTTTGTCCATTTTCCAAGAAAGATATTTCTTTGCTATGGAAGTTATATCACTTGACCTGAATAAGTTTCAAAAAATCGTGCAGTCAAGTTTCTTACTCCCATATGATCTTTCAAAATGGGTTTCACTGATCCTTCCGATATCCAGCAAGGCGGCCAATTGACTGTGGCATTTCGTGAGATAACGCATTCACCAAATCACATATTGTCCAAGTCCATATCATCCAATTCGGTCAAAAAATATTCGGTATCATCATGGAAGAAGTACGGCCCATAAGGGGTTATATAAGTACATTTAAGATTTTCCAAAAATAATTTTTTTTGCGTTTTCTTAATATATATATATCGCACAAAATTTCAAGTCGATCCGACGAATATTTTCGAAGTTATAGACACATTAGTGAAGGCGCGCCGACTACATGTAAAGTGCTTTCAAAACTTTAAACTCGTTTTTCTCGAAACGGTGTTTTCAAAGTCGGTGAGCATGATTTCTCAGAAGCGGCTAAACTATATTTTTTAGTAACTAATCGAAGGATTTCCCCATCCGATGAAAATTTCTTATTTTTATAAACAATTAAAGACCCGCATTTTGGTCGAAAATCGAACCTTTTGCTTTGAGTAGCCGCCATTTTGTCAACAATTTTTTTTGCTAATTCCTTCTATCAATCGCTAGATTATTTATTATGTTAATGAAATTTATTTGGTTTTTGCATTTTAGATGATCCAGTCCAGAGATATCGTGCTCACCGCAAGAGGCCTTTTTTGCGGACCTCTCCAAAATTTGCAATATCAACGTTCCCGATAATTATTTTCGGCAATAAAAAATTTGTGAATATAGTTTAAGGTTGTCATAATATACTTGCCAGGTTTCAAGTCAACAAACTAAATAGTTTGCTTAGAAAAAATTCTTGAAAAATGCCTTTTTTCGACCTCCTAACTGTATATAACCCCATAAACCGCACCACACCGTAATTTTTTCGGGATGACCCATACAGTACGTGAGGATTGCTGTCTGATCAATAACGCATATTTTGCTTATTGACTTAGCCATTTAGCCAGAAATGAGCCTCATCACTGAAAATGATTTTTCGATGAAAATCCGGATCATTTTCAAGTTGTTGCTCAGCCCAATTCACGAACATGCGACGATTCAGACGAACAAGCGGCTTCAGTCCTTGCGTCAATTTTGTCTTGTAAGGATGTAGGCCAAGATTTTTTCGCAAAATTCGCCATAACGACTTCACAGAGATTCCCAACACTTGAGAACGACGTGTGAGACTGTGATTCTCGGCACTGCGAGCACTTCTTTGTCTCACTGGCACGGGAACATTTTGTACTATGCCTGTGGATTCAAATTTTTCCACTAGATGATCAATTGTTGATCTGACAGGGCGATTGTGATGACCAAAATTGGGCATAGCACTCTTAAAGTTGAGGCCATTGACTCCGAATTTCGGTAGCAAATTTTAATAATTCGCCTCGTTGTTGGATCGTATGTATTTTCATGATGAGATGGCAAGCCTTACTGAAGAGAAATGTTAAAAGAGCGGGAAAAATAAAAATATGGCGTCCTTTGCTGTTCCTATCGGCCCACTTTTGTAGAGACTGAAAACCCCGTTATATGACCAAAAACCTTCAGTAAAGCAGCGCTCCCAAAAGTGTTTGCGGAAACTCGTATGTTTTAAAACAACAACAAAAGCAATATAGTAACTGTGGAAATGCACGTGCCCAAGTCTAGCATCGGAGAATACCACAAAGCGGCTTTGATGCTTTGAATGGGTTTTGTGAAGCTCTTTGTAAAATTCAATGATATAAAGACTTCGATTCGGAATCTAAGAACGGTAAGCGTTTACCAGATCTAATTGTTTTCTCGAAGTGGTACTAACTTAGGAAAGAAAATCGCTTCGAAAGTCGCCTCTAGAATAAAGGTTAAGTCAGCTTAAGTCGTGGGGCTGATCTGCGCACCAAAGGAGACACAGGATCCCACTTGGAGAGCTGGGTACGCTGGTTCTTTGTGATTCCCATAAATCGTAGAGACTTATAGATCGGCAAAACGCATTCAGACAATCAAAAATTTGTTAAGTCGGCTAATACCAATCCTAGTAACTACGACAAATTCGTCCAATGTGTGTCTACCGAAATGTATCAACCACAGACTGGCAAAAGCTGCGAGAAGAAAGTGTCAAGATGCTTCTAACTCATCGCCTTCTGCCTTACAGTCTTGCTAATTTCTATCGACAAGATATGTATGTAGACCTATTGGGGAGTTAGAACAAGTGCCTCCAACGACTCTCATAAGAATAAGAATTAAATCTTAAAGTCTTCTGGGATCATATTTTCCTATTCGTTAGCAAGCTCGAAGCGCGTTGCTTGCAAATTTTTTCTTGACTTCGTCGGAGTTAGCGAAAATTTGAGCTTGCTCTATGTCAAGAATACTAAGATGGGTTAAATGTATCTCCTGTTGCTACAAACAGTTGTAGGAAGCAATCTATGACAATTGGGAATCCGTTGTAGTTACAAGGCGCTAAAATACTAGCAAAATATAGAAATAAAATCATTTCCAATCAGCAAAGTCGATAAATATAAATCAGAGTACGCGTATATGGTAGCCATGTTGTATTTGTTGTCTACTCCCGCCATAATGACTGTCGAAATGCAACCCCTCCGCGCAGCAAATCAATGCCATTTCTATAAACAAAGTGTACGTGCACGCGCTTCGTATACTCTGCATGTGTGTGAGTGCGTGTGCGTGCGTGTAAGTGCACCATGCATGCGTGCAGACACATTTTCACTTCTAGTTTAGCCACACCAAGCGTTTATAACTGTCCAAAGCAAATACATCCACCCAGCAAATCAAAATAACCGTGACATCCCATTCAACCCCGGCGCGCGGACGAGTTACCATCTGCTCGCACGCACACACATGCACCGCCAACTGACTGTTAAGACATATGTGACTATATAAATGTGAGTGCGTGTGTTCGCCCGTGCGCTGAGCCATCCATCTTCACCTTAAGCGGGTTGCTTGGAGTACAATTTTAAACAAGCTTCATCAGAGCGTTGGGCGGCTGACGTTGGCTACCCTAGCGGATCATATGTATACGTATATAACATATATGCGTCTTTGCAGCTGCAAACCCAACTAAAAAGTGTCAAAAAATTGTTTTATTTTCATTATGCGTTCGAAATGCAAGTAAGGCTGCAGGGTCGCCTGCCATCCATCCAGCAAGCCACAGCTGAGCGTGCAACCACCACCAACCACCAACAGCCAATGTACGCTCATAGCCACCCAACGGCAGCGCACGCATGTGCGCGTTTTTGTTATTTTTGTGAGCGCGATTCAAAGATTTTTGCACGCTTCACGCTAATTTACGCGCTTATCAACGAGAACAACGCGCGCTCAGCAGAAGGGGAAGCAGGAAAATGAAAAATTAAGGACGCAGCATGGCAGAAGGCAAGAAGTCCTGACGCAGTTTACTGGCGAAATTTGTAGCAGGGTCAGGCACAGTGAAAACGTGTAACAAGCAGCTTAAGCTACATGTATATACTTACATATATATTCAAAAAAATATTCAGCAGTGCCTTAAAGCGGACGGTACTAGCTGCGCCTTAGCGGCCTGGGAGTTTGTGGAAGTTTGCTGGCTGCACTCAATTAAAGCAACAAAGTGATGTGCAGTTACTTGGCTTTGCAGTGCCATTTCCACCAACTCACTGCCTGCCGCACTCTGACATACTGTGATTTCCGCTTCCGCACGCACACCGCCATGCATGCGTCGCTGTTTCGGCGCATTTTTCATGGCTGCCATTTCGTTTCGTTTAATGTAAATGACATTTCGAAAATGCTTTTGAATGTACTTTGCGCGTTTAAATGCTCTATTATAGCTACTGCACTGTTTGTTGTTGTTGGTTTTTGTATTTTCCCCTTTTCTTTGTTTTGTTGTTGTTCATGTTTTGTCTACAGCCGTGGAAATCTATTTTCGTCGTAGTTCTCAGGCCGCCAAATTTTCGCAAGCAACACTTTTGCACACACACACATACATACATTTATGTAGTCGCTCAATATTAATCGATTTTTGGAAATGATTGAAATCAGAAATGTTTAAATATAATTGGCGTGAAAGGATGGATGCATAAATTCTGAAGCCTTACTCTGCTTATTTCCATGCATACTTGCTCAGGTTCATTTGAATTGATGTGTCCGTAGCGTATTCCAGATCAACCAGTGTTTTAGGTGGTTACACTTTTTCAACTTAAGTAAAAAGCTCTATACTTTTCATATTTGCAATGTAGTAAGAATAATATGATTATCTTTTGCCTATCGACCTCTGTTGCATACCTCTTTGCCACAAATAACCAAAGTCTTAAAAGAAAAAAAAAATAGTTTTAATTTACGTAGGTCAGCAGATATTTCTATTCAGTTCTTGGCAGAACCCTATTAGATTAGCTGCTTCTTCTTTATTGGCGTAGACACCGCTTACGCGCTTATAGCGGAGTTTATAACAGCGTGCCAGTCGTTCTTCCTTCCCACTGTTTGGTGCCAATTGGAGGTTCTAAGTGTAGTAAAGTCTGTATCCACCTCGTCTTTTCATAGATTGGAGGTCTTTCTATACCTATGCTTCCCGAGGTGGGTACTGCCTCGTATACTCCTAAAGCTGGATTATTTTTATCCATTCGGACGATATGACCTAGCCAGTGTGGCTGTTGTCTCTTAGTGGGCTGAACTATGTCAAAGTCTTCGTATATCTTGTACAGCTCATCGTTCCATCGACTGCGTTATTCGCCGTTGCCAATGCGCAAAGGACCATAAATCTTTTGCAGAACCTTTCTCTCGAAAATTCGCAAACGTCAACTCATCAGATGTTGCCTCTACATCATATAGCAGGATGCCGTAGAGGGCGTTTCTAGCCAACGAACAAGCGGCTGGTCAATTGTCTCCGAGCAAATGAAAAGTCAGGACAAACATTTTCGAGCGACGTGTTTCTGTGAGCGGTGCAAGCCGAAAATGCAGCGTTCATCAGAGCAGAGGTATGCGATCAAATTCTGTGTGACACTCCGTAAATCTGCGACAGAGGCGTTTGATAAGATCAAGCAGGCTTACCCAGAAGTGAAGTGCTGTGTTTCAGTGGCACCAGGACTTTTTGGAGGGCCGAGAAGAGGCCGCTGAGGAAAAGTAGAGTGAGCTAATCCAAAGTAGAAACAATGCTCATTGTCTTATTTGACATCGAAGGCATCGTCTACCATAAATTTGTTCCTCTTGGACAAACCGTCAACGCCAAGTTGTACGTGGAAGTCCTCAAGAGACTCAAACAACAGGTCAATCGGGTCCGACAAGACATCGCAACCGATTGGAAGCTGCATCACGATAACGCCCCGGCTCACACCGCCTTTCTTGTGAGCAGCTACCTAACCAAGGCCGGCATCCCAACGTATCCACAACCGGCCTACAGCCCAGATGTGGCCCCCTCGGACTTTTTTTGTTTCCTTCCATGAAAAGTCCGATGAAAGGCAAGCATTTTGAGACGACAGATCGGATCCAAACACCTCGGCTCTCAAGGCTATTCCGGAGAATGTCTTCCGTGACGTCTTCATGATGCTTGGAAATCGCTCTGGCAACGCTGCATCGACGCAGTAGGAGCATATTTTGAAAGTTTTTAAAGAATTGTAACGATTTGGCCTATTACATCGCATAAATATTTTTCTCAAATCTTAAGCGCTCATATAACATTCCACTAGAGTGGTGAGACCGGAACCCGGTATGATGGTTGATCCTTTTACCTTTTACTTTCACGTAAAGGAGCTTCTCCCCATGGATAAAAGAGTGGGTAAGGAGAAGTATTGCCAACATCTGCAAGTCATGAGCCAGGCCAAGTTGCTAATAGGTGAGTACAAGCTCAGCAGGTTTAAAATGTAATCAATTTCCCGAGAAACAAATTCCCCCAACATATCGCATTCTAAACTGGTCATTGTAAGCTCAAGAAATACTTATTCAACATGGGTCTAGGCTCTTGTACAAACTGCCGATTCAGCCACATAGAGCCGGAAACTCCTAATCAGCTGAAGAGAGACTGCACAGCAGGCCGCAGGCACAGTATTAAGACACTTGATTCCATGTTTCTGAATAGGGATCGCATAAACTCAATGGCACCTAGGAAGCAGTAGTAACGAAATCGATGGTCTTCGGAAAATGCAAAAGAACAACTGGTACCTTTAGGAGTACCGTGTCGCACCTAGGAAGTAACGAAACCATTGGTCTTCGGAAAATGCAAAAGATGAGGAGGACGCAACTGAAGACAAAAAACCTAGGAGAGAGGCCGAAATAAGTGAGCACGCAGGGCTTGACAAGCTGGCCGACTAACGGAAGGTTTCAAGACCGGAGCATAACCTTGTGGAACCCCCAGAGATGATCTAGTGAGTTTACCAGGAAATGGTAAACCTGATTCCCAAATCGATGACGATGAAGCGAACGTTCCATTATCCAACCATGAAGAAGTTTGAATATCACTTACCCTCCACTCAGTTAGAAAAACCAGGTGGAGAAGGACCTGGCTACACTTGGAATCTCCAATTGACGCCAAAAAGCGAAATGGAAGAACTTCTGGGGCGCTCTTGTAAAATCGGCTTTAACCGCTTAAGCGGTGTCTACACCAATAAAGAAGAAGAACAAGGCTTCAACAAGTTATAACATCAATTTTGATATTAAAATAAAAATGAGCTCCGAAAATTTTAGAACTCTACGAACTCACTTCTTTTGAAGCTGGAATTTTTCATGTAAATTTTGCCAAAAAAAATGTAAACCTGCCTTTCTCAAATCTCAGGAAAAGTAAATAAAACTTTCACATTTCTATTTTTCTTTATAGCATTTGCTTTCAATATATTAGTGCCAGCAACAATGTAAATGAAATCGAAAGTCTAAAACCATTTCCAATTTTCCTCGAATTTAACTTGCAACCAGACATTTTGGAGCGCGATTTTTATGTGCCACACGAAGGAAGACTGCATATTTGCTTGCATACTTTATTAGCAGGATTATCTATATACACAAAATAATGTATATCGGTATGTCTTCTGCACTAAATTTGTTTACATGTGACTTTTGGCGATGGGAACTTTGGAGACACGCTGGCTCTGACAGTCCATGGTCACCGTGCTTCCCCAGCACTTTGGCCAACAGCGTCTCTACTTGATAGCTTGCTGACTGTCTGTTGGCGTCTACAGTTTGCGCACACATCTACTTACTGCATATATGACATGCGCGCATGCGCAATAACAACAACATTCGTCTACGAACGTCACACTCGTAAAATCGTCTCTTCATTATTTACAATTTGGTTACGGTACATAAATAAAAAATTGTTTTCATTCTTTTACATCTGCAAAATTTTAATGTTCTGGCTATTTGCTTGCCTACTCGCCGCAATGGTGTCGTTGGTGACTCGACGCTGCCGCTGATTTGTCCTCGCCCAGCGCGCTCAAAACGAACTCTTCGTTGCCTGGCTGCCTGGCTGGCTGGCTGTCTGTTTGCTTGTCTAGCTCTTTGTGCCGCCTCGAGCTGCTTGCCGGCTCATCTGTTTGCTTGGCTGTCCGTCCGGCGTCCATCGCCCGCCCGGGGCAGAGTAAGAGGATGTGCTGACAGAAGTTTTGTCAACGCCATTTAGTCACTGTTGCCGCTGGTGTTTGCCATTGCCATGGCGCTGTTGCTTATTTATTGTTTTCGCCTTTGTTGTTGCTCCACTACTCATGGTCGATAATTACAAAATGGCAATAAGATTAATGAAATTTGCGCTTTTCATTTTCGTTTACATAAAATTTAGTTGGTTCGTTGACTTGTTGATGGTGTTTGCTGTTGGTGTTGTTGTTGTTGTGGTGTTTAATTTTTGCTGCTGATTTTTCAACACCATTGGATTTTTATGTGAAAACTTTTGTTATTGTTGTTGTCACAGTTGTTGTTGTTGTTTTCACTTTGTTGTTATTGTTGTTACTTGTTTGTTGTCATTGTTGTTGGTTTTGTCATTTCGGCGCTTGTTGTTGTAGTCATTGTTGTTGTTGTTACTTTTGTTTTTGTTGCCATTGTTGTTGTTTTTTTGCTGTTGTTAATGTTGTTGTTTTTTGTCACCACTGCTGTTGTTGTTGTGACTGTGTCGCTGATTTTTACGACTATTTTTCGCGCTGCGCTTCTTTCCTTCCCCGCTCTCCGCCAAAGGCATCGCCTGCAAACAACCCAAATTCGTTGTGGCAGTTGCTTTGTTGTTGTATGTTGCATATGCAACTATTTGTTAGTGCAAGTTCATACTAAATGAAATTTAAATAATAGTTTTCTACCATAAGTGGCCATAAAAGATGCCAAGGTTTGGGTTTCGCCCGGTTCGTCGATGGCTTGGCTCAGCGCTTAGCCCTTTGGGTTGTTTGCTTGCGCTGGCTCATCTGCCAGACGTTGTCTTGTTTTCACGCTTAGCTACTCGTGAGTGAGTTAGTGTCATAGCGTGTGACTGAGTGGCTGTAAATCGAAATGAAAACGAAAGCCTTTACGAGCGTTCGTTATGAAGGCAACTCGGCAGCCACATTACCGAATGCCCAAATAGGCGAACATGAAAACTATCAACTGTTTAGTCAACCAAACGAACAAGTGTGTGGCTCATAATTTGATTTTGAACATTAGAGTTTTCGAAATTATCATGCCTACTGGAGTTAAGGCTAGAGCTGGGGGATAATGGTGTTTCGGAATATAATAAAAAAATTATCTATTTTCATTTGCGATTTCAGTTAAAATACTTTTTACGACGTCACAAGTTGTGATGCCAATTTCGAAGTCTTATAGAAAGCTGCTACTGCTTCAAACGATCACCAAGACCCGGCTTCAGTAGAATTTATATCAAAGCAATTGCACTTATTACTATTTTCCTAAAGAAAAAGCAATAAATACGACCCGAACTGCAGAAAAGATAACAGAATAACAGATAACAGAAACGAACAAATCTTCCAAGCCTCTTAAAATCAAGTTTCCAAAGTCAACGAGAATGACCTGTGGGCTGAATCAATTGTAGCCCGAAACTAATTTCAATCAAAGAAAAGCTGGTGCTTCCGTATAAGATATGAGAATCTTGCTTGCCATTAGATACTAAATTTAGCATTGCCTTCCTCGTTTATGGATATATCAATTGGTTCATGAAAAACCTCAGTCGATCTGGGCTCAATAATATGCCTCCATACCAGACCGTTTCGTTTCCTGATACTCGTATTATACTATAAAAAATAATATTATATTAATCCATCTTGCGCAGTATTTATAGAAATGGTGAACACACGTCCAAAAGACAGAGACTGCTTCTGGATTTTGTAGCAAATCGATTTTCGGAACTAAAATCTGCATCCACATGTCCAAAAGATGGAGCCTGTTGCAGGAATTAAAGAAAAGAATGAAGTTCGGAATTAAAACCTCCGTCCACATGTTCAAAAGGCCGAGTTTCAGACCCAAACCCTTTATCCACATATCCAAGAAATGAAGACCACTTCAAGTCTTTAAGAACATATCGATTTTCGGAGCTCAAACCCCCATCCAAGTGTCAAAAATATGGAGTCTGTTGCAGGGATTAAAAGTTAGTAGACGGTTTGGAGTTCGATCCTCATATCCAAAAGTTAGGGTCTGTTTCAGAAATTAAAGGACAGACAGATTTTTAGAGCTGAAACCTTTGACCACATGTCCAAAAGATGGTGTCTGCTTGAGAACTTAAAGGCCAAACGTATTTGTTGCCAAAACCACCATAAAACCACATGTCCAAAAGATGGAGTCTATTTCAAGATTTAAAGAACATAATAAAGGTCCGAAACTAAAACCTTCATTAACAGGTCCAAAAGATCTGGGTTCGGAAGTAAAGCCTTCAGCCACATGTCCAAAAGATGAGTCTTCCTCAGGATTTTAACAATAAATCGATTTTCGAAGCTAAAAGCTTCGTTCACATGTCCAAAAGATAGACACTGTTTTAAGACTTAACGGATAAAATGAGGTTCCAGACTAAACCTCTATCTACATGTTGAAAAGACCGAGGTTTTGAGCTATAATTTTTATCCACATGTTCTAAAATAAAAATACAGAACGCAGATCGGAGCTAAAACCTCCAAAGTTGGATACTGTTTCTGGATTTTAAGAGCAAATAGATTTTCAGAGCTGAGACCTTCGACCAAAAACATCGTCATTCATTCGACATGTCCAAAATATGGAGTCTGCTTGAAAACTTTAAGGCCATGCGATGTTCGGTGAAAAACCCGCCAACCAGATAGAGTCTATTTCAAGATTTAAAGAACATAAGGGTTTAGTAAGGGTCCGAAACTAAAACCTACATTTACAGGTCCAAAGAATTTAAATTCGGAACTAAAACTCCACGTAACTAAATCCTCTACTCACAAGTCGAAAAACACGAAATATAAACACAAAACTGCGGAAACCATTACTAATGAGCGTCTCCGACCAGCAGGAGACATTGAACTGTAGCAAGCTGGCTTCCTTCGCTAGATATTCGAGTACGGAGATGCGCGCTTAGACTTGGCTAAATAATTATTTATACACAAAGAAACATGCATATTACTTGCACTACTCATTTATGGTCTAAGCAGTGCACTCACTACCATACTCCCTAAGTGGTTCCTCTGCATTTCCTTGTCTCCGAGCCAGCTTCTGTCGCATTTCGTTAAAAAGGTGGAAAATTTGCGTCGACTTCCTAATTACTAGTGTTTCTTCTTTTCAGTTTACTATATGCTTTCATATATTTTTTTAGATTTTTGACTTGACGTTGGCTGCTCGTGTAATGTGTCCAATGTGTTGTTGTCTTTAAAGGACATATTGATTTCATAGTTTGAGGTGCAGAACAGAGATGCTAATTTCTCACTTCGAATTCACTCTGATTGCTGGGTGTCTCGCCATGCTCTGCGCTTACGAAAATGCATTTTTCACACACAAGTAAATATGTTTGCACGAGTGTGTGCTCGTGTGTGGTTTGATGATTTTATTTAAGTGAAAATTTGCCAAGGTTGTAATTGAAATCAATAGTGTGGACTGCCAGCAACCAAAATACCCACGCTTCGCCTCAAAAGCACTAAACTCGACTATTTTCAATAATCGTAAATTTTATTTATCTTCTCGATGGTGGATTAGTGTATATCGTCATGTACTTGAAGTGTTAATTATTATATTTTTTAAACATCAGCGAGGAGGCTTCAAAGTCAATGAAGGGAAGTAGGAGTTTTTCTAAGCAAGCCTTTCCGGCGGAATATGGAAATCATTCTGCTAACTGCTAGCGCTGTTGCAAGCGATTATGAGAAAGCAAGAGCTCACCGCGACTTCAAGTAATCTCCGTTCCCACGACAGTCGAGTCTAAGTAACCGGACGGACCCGGGTTAATACTGCGAAGTGCGCTCTAAGGCTCAGGGAAGGAGGCTATATGAAGGGGTACAAGGACACGCCGAAATTATCTTCCATCTTCATTCTTGAAAACGTCGCAGAGGTGGAATGTGGCCAAATCGCTAGAGAAGAGGCGCAGTGAGCTTTTTCACAAAAAAGCGAAGCTTGGAGGAAATTTTGGAGACGGAATTTTCTGTAAAATGATCTCCGTCAATCTTAGCTTTAGGCTATCGAGCCAATGTAGTGTTTCTCAGATAAAAGTGGCAGAGATGGAGGTAAACATACTGTGAGCTGTCTCTTACAGTAAGGTGAGCATTCACTCCGACAGAGCGGCAATACCAGCACTAAGCTCGCTAACTCTGCGCTCAAAGCTAGTCAAGGAGTGTCTGTTCTCAGTATAAATAGTATCAAGCAACTTCATCAAGACCCCTTTACCCCTTGGTATTCTGCTCCTTATCTACAGATCCATGAGTCTTTCCAAAGTTTTCAACAGCAACAATAATAGGCTAATGGGTCTGAAATCCTTAGCACCGACGTGAGAGCTCTTTCCGGCTTTATGCAACCTTAACCAGTCCCAAGGCTAACGCAATACACGGAGATTGGAGCCAGCGAGCTGCACGACAACTTAAATGTTCTCTGTAGTTGCGCCAGTATGATGCCATCAGAGTTCGGTAATTTTATAGCTTTGAATGAATTCAGCACTCAGGTAAGGTAACGTTTATCCATAAGGTCCAAGAAGGCTGCACAGCTTCTTCTAAGTTCCGCCAGTAACCATATCTTAAGCGGAATTGTTCAAGGGAAACTGAGCATTCAGAAGTTTTTGCAGCTGCGCCTATAATGTGAGGATTCGTAATAGTCCTCTGCACTTCCACAGAAGGCTTTTCACGAGGCGCTCTGTATTTTTTTTTTTTGACTTGTTTATAGCCAATCCTACCTTATACAGTGCCCGATCGTCATTGGAAGCCATTCTACGGGCTTTGTTAAAGAGTTTTCAGCTCGAAGATCTGATCTCTGTCAGCTCCAATGTTCACGAACGACATACGGTATATGTTTGAGCTATCAACTTAATCGGATTCCGTATAATTTTCTACCAAAACAGCGGGGTTTTACCATAAACACTAAATAAAAGTGTTGTCTAAGGCGAGTTAAGAATTTTTTTTTGCAGATAAACTCTATTTATGAGAGTAATTTTTAAAGTTAAACAAAAGCAGTAACACAGAGCCGATTTAGGATTTGTTAAGGAGCTTTCTTTGCTGGGTTAACTCTGTTTGTAAAAGTGGTGTTTAAAGTTAAACTCGAACAGCAACAAAGAGTGGAGTTTATTAAGAGTTAAGGAATTTTCTTTGCTTGCTTAACTCTGTTTGTGAGAGCGGTGTTTAAAGTAAACAACAACAATAAAAATTTAAGTAAAGCAACAGCAATAAAGAGTAGAGTTTAGGACAAGTTGAGGAGTTTTCTTTGCTGGGTTAACTTTGTTTGTAAGAGTAGTGCTTAAAGTTAAACGCCAACAGCAGCAAAGAGTGGAGTTTAAGACGAGTTAAGGAATTTTCTTTCCAGAGTTTACTCTGTTTCTGAGGTTAAACATCAACAAAAATCAAAAGTATTTAAGACGAGTTAAATAATTTTCTTTCCAGGGTTAATTCTGTTTGTGACTCCAATAGAAACAAAGAGTGGATTTTAGGACGAATTAAGGAGTCTTCTTTGCTGGGCTAACTCCAACAGCAACAAAAAGTGGGGTTTAAAACGAGTTAGAGAATTTTCTTTCCAGGGTTAACTCTGTTTCTAACACCAACAGCAACAAAGAGTGGAGTTTAAGACGAGTTAAAGAATACTCAGGGTTAACTCTGTTGCTTAAAGAGAGTGAGAGAAGGGTTAAACACCAACAAAAAAGTTAAAGGAGAGTTAAGGAAAATGTTGTTCAAAAGTTAACACCATTTTTTCAGGTGGTGTTTAAGGTTATAATCAATCGAAAAAACACTACTATCTAAGGTTATATATCAAAGTATCTAAAAATCTAAAAAGTATATTGATATCGTATATTAATTCAAGATTCAGTTAGTTAAAATATGAGTTTATAAAGCGAGTTAACAGAAAACTAATTTTTCCTTATGATTTCAAAGTTTACTTTTCTTTACTTGGAAGAAATTTGGTTTGGAGAAAGTGCTTATTTACATTTTGTTCTACGAAGGATAAGTTTCGTGGTCTGACAACCCTATGAAACCTATAGCAACCCTTAAAGTTCCAAATGAGTAAAAATTTCCGTTTTTACTTTGTCTTACGTCAATATTAAAAAAAAAGATCAAATTTTTTATTTATTTTTTTAGTTTTCAAACACTTAAATCGTTGTTTTGCAGCCGAGCATGTGTTCGAGTAAAGCATATTCTATCGTCAGCACGATTGCTGCTCGCCGCGCTCCAAACAATCGAGCACATTGCACATTTGCGGCTCATGATTGGATTTCATTTCACACTACTAATAGATTTTCGGACCTTTTTTATTGTTTCGGCAATTCGTTCCGATTGGATGGCAAATGCTCGGCATTTCGATAATGAGTACGCTCGGCTGATGGACGATCCTTTGCATTCCTTTTTTGTTGCATGTAATGTTACACAATACATATGTACATACATATGTATGTATGTATATAACTACTATATGCAACATTAACGAGTCCTTACGCCGTCGCTTATGCGCTCGTGCGCCTTTGCGGTATTTGTGTTGGTGGCACTGGCATTATTGGCTGAGCTGCGGCGATTCGCTGCGCCATTGTGAGACTGCGCACACACATATGCATATATATAAGATCACTTATGAGCGCATATGCATTACACTTATGCTTGTATGTATGGTATGTATGTATGTATGTATGTTTGTGTGTATTGGTGTTGCTGTTTGCACACGTTACACGAGCCGCTTCGTATTTGTGCAATGCCGTTGATCATGCGCTGTTTATGTGCTATTGTTGTTGTATTATGATCAACTGGCAGCTGCTTACGGCTTGTTGCCGATCGATTTGTTGCGCCAGCAACATGCAACAATTGCGCAGTAGTCAATATACATATATACGTTACTGCATCTCATTGCCGCATAGCACATTCGTCAGGAATTTTATAGTTACTTTTGTCCATCAAATGCTCGCACATACACGTCAGCTCACACACACATGCAACCAAATATGTTAATCATAGCAGAAATCGTAGAAATATGCACTTATTTTCATGTGCCAGCAGCTCTTTTGTCTCACAAAGCCTACTTATGCCTATATTTTACTAATGCATGCTCAGACACATACATACATACGCATATATGTTTGCATTTTCTTAAGTTTGTGTATGTGTGTATAATTTTCATGCTTCTGCGTGGCTTGCTGTTTTATTTCGTTATGGGTTTTAAGCACAATCAATGTCATTTAGCGGCCTCAATGTGACATGCGACAATGCCAATGGCCTGTTGGATCTACGCAATAGTTCGGACTGTTCGAGAGATTCATTCAAGATTGTTGACTAGAATGGAACTGCACATGCGTGCATAATTCATTGAGTATTTTATATGCAGATGTTAAAAAAATAAGGCGATTTTTTTAAGCTGCCAACTTTCATTGCACTTGTAAGCATTGATATTGCTTTGGCTGTAAGAATATCAGGATCTCTGCTTATATGGAGTTACTATTATGCCAGGTGTATAGATTACTCTTTTAGCCATGAATTGATTATCGATATAAGAAGCGCTACTTTGCGAGAAGATATCGCGCCAAATAAAAAAGTTTTCCACACAAGGACATGATTTTGATCGATTAGTTTGTATGGCAGCTATATGCTATAGCAGTCCGATCTGACAAATTTCATTTGAGATTGAAGTGATACTTTGACGAATAATCTATACCAAATTTTGTGAAGATTAAATGCCAAATAAAAAAGTTTTCCACACAAGGACATGATTTTGATCGATCAGTTTGTATGGCAGCCATATGCTATAGTGGTCCGATCAGAACACATTCTTCAGAGATTGTATTAATGTCTGAAAAAATTTGCCTGGCCGAATGCCATGAAGATAGCTCGTCAAATAAAAAAGTTTTCCATACAAAAACTTGAGATCGATCGCTATGTTTGTATGGCAACTATATGCTATAGTGATCCGAAATAAACCATATATTCGGAGATTGCAGTGTTACTTTGTATAGTAATCTATACCGAATTTCGTGAAGATATCAGGCCAAATAAAGAAGTTTTTCATATAAGAACTTGCTTTTGATCTACCAGTTTGTATGGCAGATACATGCTATAGTATATCGATTTAAATAATTTTTCGGATTTTATGCTATTGCGTTAGTGAATGATGTGTACCGACTTTCGTGAAGATATCTCTTCAAATAAGAAAGTTTTCCATACAAGGACACAATTTTGACCGATCAGTTTGTATGGGAGCTATAAGTTATAGTGATCCGATCTGAATCATTTGTTTGGAGACTATAGCATTGTTTTAAGCAAGATCTCATGAGGAATTTCGTAAAGATATCTCTTCAAATAAAAAAGTTTTCCATACATAGATACAAGCTTTTAATTCCGGTTTTTCAGGTTTTAAGCAGCTGTATGTTATTGCGTATACAAGTGGAAGGATGAAATGAATAAGGAAGATAATAAGAATGAATATTATAAATTAAATGTAAAAACGTATAGCCTTTTCAATCAATAAACAATTTTTTGAGCTCCAAATTAAAGCACCAAAATGCCATTTTGTGGCAATAACAAGATATTGAAATGCAATGTAGAGCTTATGGCATGCCTGCAACTAATTAAGACAATGACCACTCAATGCACCAACACAATTAAATGTTAAACACCACAATTTTTCGCAGCAAAAAAGTCGTACGCTATGGAAAACTCATCTCATCCCGCAAAAACTTGCGAGCTTGAGGGCTTGCGCTTGATTTGGACATACATCGGGGCTAACTGAACGACTAACTGATGCACGCAGCTACAATTGCGGCTGCAAGGCAGACAGCGCAACACCCACCGACTGCGCACAGTGACCAAGCTTTGCATATGGAGAGCCAACAAAAGCAGCAAGCCAGCAACAACGCCAGCTTGTCTAGCGCACGAGCAAAGGCGGCGGTTCAGGCGGTTCGGGCGGTCCGCTGGGTGTCTGCGCATGCTAATCGCTGCAGAAATCTACGTGCTGACCTGCCTCAGTTCGATTACTATCTGGCAGCGCAATAGTTTAAAAGGCTGTAATGTCTAAATGCCGCTGCCGAGCAACATCTCTGGCAGCAAGTTCGTTGCTTAAGTCTTTTGTGCTGTGCTGAGGCAAATGGGCAAGGCATACCTTGTATTTCACTTGGTTATTTATAGTTGGTATTTTATTTTTATTTTTATTATTACTTTTTTTTGAAATTTGTTTTAGTTTTCTGCGCTTTGTGGCTAAATGGTGCGCGCGGTGTGCGCGGCGCAAATTGCTTGCGGCGACATGGCAGTCAGCACTCAATACTTCATCGATCGTTTTGCGTTTTGCGATCGTTTGATCTTTTGGCTGATTCATTCAGCGGCACACATACACACACACACATATATTAATAAACATATATACACACATTTATGCAAATTTTGCTTTGTTCTATGCTCATGTACAGACACACATACATATGTACATACATATGCTTCTAGCCTTTACTTACTTTGAAAATTCATTGCCAATGTTTATGTTTGTGTTGCTGTTGCTGTTGTAATGCGAGTACACAATTCAATCACTGTGCGGCGGCATAACTACAAAAGAATTACTATCGGCATATCGGTTCTATATTGTTAATAAAAAATAATGAAAATGCCTAGTCAACAACAACAACGTGCCAACTGAAGGTGGCAGGCGGCAGAGTGTAGTAAAATGAGTTGAAGGCATTATTGCAATTTAAAGAGCCATAAAATCTTTGCAGATTTGAAGAAGCAGCTTGTTGTTATTCCAAAGCAATGCATATTTTCTTATAACTAAGCAAGAATTTATGAAATTAAGGGCAGCTGCATAATTAAACGAGTTATATATCTGAAGCTGGAAGTACAGTAGACGCAGAGACGTAGTAACAATAATTACAAAAATATTAAGATATATATTTTTAACCATATAAGCCTATATAGGCGGTGTTATTTCTCCTAATGAAGCAAATATATTAGTAATAAAGTTAAAAGTATACATTTTATAGGAAACATTTAGGAAAGTATACGGTAAGGCTACCCAAAACTCATTAAACTCAGTAGGAGGAAGTTTCGAAGGAAAAGCGATATAACAGTAACCACTCATATTGAAACAAAATATGAGTATTGGTTATAAAATGGTTAAATATTGGTTATATATTGGTTACATATTGGTTATAAAATGGTTATGTATTGGTTATATTTTGGTTATAACTGACAGCTGAAGCTGAAAATTTAATGCTACGTACATATACATGTATGTAATAGGATGTAGTGAATCTTTAACAATAAAAAACTCAATTTCAATTTGTTTGATGAGACGTTGTTTTGCATTTTAGGTGACGATATGTACATATACCAACGCTTTTCATTATGTGAAACTCTTTTGGCGCGTTCCCTGAAATCTTTTTCGTCATTAGACTGTTTATGTTCAGTTAACTAATCTCAAATGGTTCAAAACATGCTTCAACAACAAAAAAAGTCTATATTTTCCTTGCTTTCTCGATAGCTACGAAATTTCAAAACAAAAAAAAAGTCTTTTAATCTTGTCAAAATAACTACATAAGAGAGATACAATCATGGTTTATTGATAAAGTGCCGGATATATAGCTCCAGAATTTCCCTACGCTCGCCCAACTCAAAGCTGTTGAAAATATTTATCAAGAGAATGAGACAGAAAAATTACTTTGCATCGAAAAAAGTAACCAAAACTGGGGAAGTTCGAATTATTCTCTCTTTTTACACCTTGAACAATTTGTTCGAAGATTGTTGCGTTGACTTGGTAAAACAGTTTGCAAGACAACTATATGCTATAGTAATCCGATCTGAACAATTTACAAAGGGAAAATTTACCCAATAAAATGTAAACAACAGCATCATTGAATACAAATGTAAACAAAGTCTATCGTTCTGGCTAAATGTAAGCAAAGGTTGTGAACTTGGCTAAGTGTAATTAAAAGGGTCATTGACATATATATTTTGGGGTAAAGGATCATTTTATAAAATATAAACCAATGGGTCATTGATCTTATAAAATCTATACGAAATGGTAATTAATCCCAAAATATAGACAAAGGTTGTTGAAGTGACTGAATGTAAGCAAGAGTTGTGGACTTGACTAAATGTAAAGAAAAGTTGCAGGGTCATTGACCCCATAAAATGTATACAAAGTGGTAATTTATCCCAAAATATAGACAAAGGTTGTTGAAATGACTGAATGTAAGCAAGAGTTGTGGACTTGACTAAATGTAAAAAAGAGTCATTGACCTCGACAAAATATAAAAAAACATTCCATTGATCCTAAATGTAAAATTGTTGACTTGTCTAAATGTGAACAAATTTGGTGGAATTCGCTAAGGATTATTGTCCAAGGCAACACTACAATCAATTAATCAATATCACGATAAAGCAATTTTTATTTCTGGTGTTAAAACGTTCAGAATGTTGGAAAATGCCTTCGGTGATAATTGTCTGTCACGAGCGAGTGTGTTTAATTGGTATCAATTATTCGAAGAATGTCGCAAACGCGTCGACGACGAACTACGTCCAGGATAGCCATCAACATTAACTGATTATCAAAATGTCAAAAAATAAAGGAATCGGTACTTGAGAATCGACGACCAACAGTCAGAGATCTTACAGGCAACGCTAAAATATCAGAAGGATCAGTGAAAACCCTTTTGAAAGATTATTAGGGCCTAAGAGAAAGGAAAGCATGATTAGTGCTTAAATCACTCCATTTTTTCGAAAAACGTCTGTGAAACAATGCTTTCCGACTGTCAGAATGGCATGAAACGTATTATTACTGGCGATGAGCCTTGGATATATGCATACGACTCAGAAACAGACGATCAGTCGGCCGAATATTGTGACAAAGTTGAGCCGAAGTCGAAAAAACCACCTCAAAGCAGGTCAAAAATCAAGGTTATGTTGACAGTTTTCTTGGATTGTCGAGGTGTGGTGCAGTGTGAATGCCAAACTACTGCCAACTAGCCAAATTGTTAACAAGGAATACTACTTGGTAGTCGAAAAAGTCTTTTCGTATTTTGTCAACAGATGTCGTTGCAGTCGTAAATCTCCAGTGCTACCAATCATATTGCGTCATACCATATAGTGTTGGAAAGGTGAGATCTCAAGCTTCATCTAACCAAAAAAAATCAAATCAAATCAGGTTTAAGAAGAGTTAAAGCTGTTCAAAAATGCGTGAAAATACGAAAAGACTTTTTCGACTACCAATATAATCCACTTCCCTTGTTGCTTGGTGTTGGGCAATTTGTTAGCTTCATGAATCAGCGTTTGTGTGCCGCGGTCACCAATATATTTGCGCTTATGTGTTGCCTAACAACTGGCTAACTTATGTCCTAACCTGCTGCATGCTCAACTTGCCGCCTTTTGGCCACAAAGCGCTACCCAAACCGCCGTTGTCTGCCTGAATTTGTTCGAGAAATATTTATTCGCCTTAATAGACATCAACACGTCCGAACGTCCACATTCCTTGCTCCACTTTCAAGCTGTGTGCCAGCATGTTGTTCTTATTGTTGTTGTCATTATTGTAGTTTGCGGCTCCCGCACCGTGAGCCAGTAAGTGTAACGCCCATTGATTTCAGCACATCGACGCGCCCCAAAACACTTTTTTGCAACAAAGTGTACATACAAACGCACATATGTACATGTAAATATACATACATACAAACATGCTTTCGCGTTGTTGCTGCATTTGGCAATCATTTTGTGGCAGCAAAAGGTAGAAACATTCCTTAAATGAATCAAATGAACACTGGCGCAGCATGCGGCCTTTGCGCGTTCCAACCCGTTGCCGAGGGCAGCCCCAGCAGCAGTGTTATTGTTGTTGTTGCGCAAAGGATATATATAGTTTAGTTGTTGCCTGTTTGTCGGTGGATGTGTTGCAAGTCGCACGCGTACGTGCTGCCGCCGATCGTGGGATATAATTTTTTGTTGCTGCCGCACATTTGACGAAGCATAACCCTGCAGCAAGCATATATACAAATATATTTAGCTATATATATACATACATACATACACATGCTGCCACATTCGGCATCACAGGTGATAACTAAAGGCTCTGATGCTAATGTGATTACAGCCTTTAAGTTTATAAACATCAGTTGTGCGCATCAACAACTTGGCTGCAGTGTGCGCCTGCGCGTTCAAGCTCAAGCTGCGCACAGAAACACATTGTTAACTTTTTCGCAAGGAACTCGGCGTAGAGCGCGCAACTGAAGGAGTCGATGTGTGAGTTACGATACATTTTTGTTGTAATTGTTGTTGTTTTATTTGTTGCTGTTGTTGTAGCCACCTTTTTTGTCGTTGTTATTGTTATTGTTGTTATTGTATTTGTTGTTATTTTTCGATTTTGTTGTTGTTGTTGTTGTTGTTGGTGGTGTTAGTGTATTTGTTGTTGTTGTTGTTCTTACTACCTTTTTGGCATTGTTATTTTTGTTATTATTATTGTATTTGTTGTTGTTACTATTGTATTTTTCTGTTGTTGTTGTTATTTTTCGAAAAAAAATTGTTGTTGCCCGCTGCACTGCGTCTGCGTTGCGTATCGGATTTTTGTTTTATTTCATAATTATTTTTGGTTCAGCCCAGCTGTCCGCCGAGCGGTGAAGATCAAGCGGATATATTGGCCACTTCGCGCACTTCCTTTGTTGTCTCCTGACTTCAGACGCAATATGTATGTTTATCTGTGTGTGTGCCAGCTTCAACTCGACTTTTTATGCTAATTTGTTTTTGTATTTTTCATAATTTTATTTTTTTTTTTGCATTCTCTTTTGCTTGGCAACCCCGCTCTTGAAATGGTGTCGAAATGTTTAATTGATGACCAGGATTTATGGCTGCCCCGAATGTGTTTATTCAAAATTACTGTATAAGCGATGTTTATACGGAAGTTCGGAGTTAAGGCGTAAAGCAAATTATTATAATTATTTCGTTTAGTTATTAACTTAGGTCTCTGGTAAGGAGAGGTCTGCGCTGGAATGAAATGGAATGTTGGCTTTGAATGGATTGTTCCATAGTGGCGTAAGGAAATCTGCCTACCAGAAATCAATGTAAAGGAAGGTCGCTGCGCTGTGCATAACAGAAGTCCTAATCCTAAGAACAACTCCAACAGCGGCTCTTGAACTGGTACTAAACCTGCTACCTCTAGACCTCTTCGCTGAAAACTGCGCAGCAAAATCAGCAGGACAACTACTCTCTGGGTAAATATAGAAAAAGATGGCTGACGTAAAGGCTAGGTTAGCTACGTACAATCTAAACATCTATACGGATGGCTTGAAAATGGACGATGGAGTTGGTGCGGGAATATACTGTCCAGAGTTAGGCAAAAGGCAGGCTTTTAAGTTGCCAGATCACTGCAGTATATTTCAAGCTGAGGTCTTTGCGATTTACGTAGACATACAAGTAGCTGTGAAGGCAGTAATCTCGTATCATATCGACCAGAAGTGTTTTGGGAAGCAGAGCAGAATGAAAAATGTTGTCATAAGCAAGCGACTTCACTTTTACTGGATGCCAGGCCATAAAGGCATCGGGGCCAATGAAATAGTGAACGATATTGCCAAGAATTGAAGAAGGTATCGATAGTGAGGCAGCAGAGTCTGTTAAATTTCGCGTCAATCGCAGGTATCCGAAACGATGACTATTCCTCTTGGACCTAGCAACTGAACTCGATCTAGTATCGCAAAAAACAAAACCGTTCTATGCGTGGCTTATTGACCTACCAGATAAATCTAACCTAACCTAATGATTTAGAGAATGTAAGGATTTTCTTAAGGTATTAATGCCTTCAGTTTAAAAACTGTAGGTTCGCGGGTTATGTTGTACTTGTAGTCAAATAATCTCCCAATACTAATTTGAAATACCTCGGTGTCCGCTGAGAAGCATTCTTGGACGCTGGAAGAGGTTCCGGGGATCGGGGAACACTCTCGGATGCAAAAGAGTTGTCTTTTAAAGGGTATATTTCTTATATAGGATAACAATTCCTTTATGATGCGAAGGCATTTTAAACCCTTCTAAAGGCCTAATAAAATCATTTGACAGGAACTTGAACTCAAAGTCTTTTCGTGACTTCAGTCGAAATCTGACCTCAACCAATATTAGCATTCAGTATTTGAAAAGAAAAGGCTTTCAACAGAGCTTTAGATGCAGTATACGACCGAGGTGTCTAACCAATTATCCGTCCGTTTCCAACAGTCAGATCTAATTAACTGGAACGGACCCGGATTTTTATACGGCCAAGGACTGTCAACTAGGCTGTTTTCTGCTGCTACAATAACACCATTTAGTTATACTGAAAAGTTAAACCCGCTTATAAGAAATATATGTAAATAAAAACTCGAATTCTAATTCCTAATTTTCTGAGCGTGAAAAACACTTCAGTACCAAGTCCCTTGATCAATAAATTGACACGATTTCTCAGAATTGTGTTTCATTGTCTTTCAGTTTTCTCCGTTGGTTGTTGAAACCCTCATAGCTTTTGGCAAACAACTGGGACAATGCACTTTCACAAGCTTTTCTTATGACGAATTTTCCAGCAATAAAATCATAAACTTCCCGAGACTAATTACTATTCAACTGGCCACTTCTGAGCGAATATTTCTTTCAGACGTTCCAATTGTTGGCGGTACAGATCCAAGTTAATAGTTTGGATGATTTGCTGCCAATCTCATCAGGGTTAAGTTAACTCAGAGGGTTGATCCAAAACCGATGGAACTCACTTTGACCTGTATTCGTCCCTTTTTTTTTACAACTTTGACAAAGAGCGTTCGACGGATTGTTTAGCCGCACCGCGTGTAAACCTATTTCGGCTTTGCTAAGAGCCAGGAGGACTTCATTCGGTACATAAGGATCTCGCAGTTGCACAAACTCTGATTGTTAATCAGCACTGGATGTGCAAAGGTACAATGCCAGAATGCAAGAGGATATCGGAAGACCGAATCGCTTGTAATCGGACGACATTTGGGGAAAGGCTATCCTTCAAGTAGCAAGCTCATCGGCACTAAAGTATCCGACGATTCCGCTGTGACCGGACACCCATACCACTCAAATATGGAGGAAGCTTATATCTATTGCTAACGAGGTAATACACTCATTGACTAGTTTTGAGCGCACAGTCAGCGAACTCAAAGCCAGTATAACCGCTCGGCTGTCGAAGTGAATGCACAGCCCTCAGAAAGAACCTTCACTTCGGACCAATCTCACTACTCATCACACATGGCAAAACCAGCATGATCATCAATCCTGGCTTGGCCATGCTGCGGTTGTTGTAGCGTCAGTAAATATTCCTGGAGTAACTTGGAGTCCATTCCGGTTATGTAGATCCGTCTTTTGTGAAAGTGGACCAGCGTTTGCACCGGTTCACCTGTTTCACCATAGCTACTTATAAAGAAAAAGTTGCAGATTTCGAAAATGACTTCCTCAAATTATTTCTTGACGGTTAAAATGTAGGCTACAATGACTCTCAAATGCTTCCCATACAAACAGTTTGAGCGCCTTCGGTGTTAGTGAGTGCATCGATTTACCCATAGATGGCGCCAAAGTCTAGGAAGTGTATGTCTGCCAAATGTTTGACCACTAGATGGCGCGCTCAGGTACTTTGATTGGCAACACTTCATCACAGCTGTCAAATTCCGCGCTTCAAATAGTTTGTGAAAAAATTATTTCCGCATTCAGTCGTGTTAAATTTCATTAAATTCAAGTGTCTACGAGAATTTTTTTTAAATAATCGTTTTATAAATTAACAGTGTTGCCAGCTTTTGCTTATTATTGAGAATATTGTAATTTATGCTCAAAACTGTTCGAATGTTGTGAAGTGTGCGTTGCCCGTGGTCGGTTCATAGACGTATCACGAGCATCCGGGAACGTGCATCCGTTCGACAGGTCGCTTTACACCATTAGTGGTTTATTAATATTACTACAACAACAATTCTAAGCGACAAGCGCTTTATAATATTACAGCAACACCAAACCCAAACGATAAAACAGTTGGAAGAAGTTGCTGGTAAGTGTACTAAGCCGACATTTTTTACGAGAAAACTAGTTCCTTGAGCCAGTATTAGCACAACCAGGTATTCTTTCTTCAATTCAAGTTCTTTATTTTAAAGTAACAGTTCCAATTACTCAATTATAGGCAAACAATTCACTCTTTCATTGCTTTTTGCTATTTTTTTTTGGTGGAAACGTAAGCAGTGTGTAGTAAATACATATGTGTTGAAGCAAAATTAAAAATATTGTTAAGAAATCTTTGCAGCAGCCTCTCTGTGTACAGTCTTTTCGTTTTTACTCCAAATCGATACCTTCGCCGTTCACCTGAATCGTGATAGCCACATCGAGCGGCGGCGTTGACTCACGACTACCAGCCGGAGTGCCAGCTTGGCTGGACACCGGTGAACGATAGGGCAACTCATGCAGCTGTATGGCTCGTTCGCTGCTGCGTCTTAACGAACGGCGACGCGCATTTGACGCGGCATACTCCAGCTCAGCGTGTGGCAGCGCGCAATTGTTCACTTGCTGTTGGCGCTGGCGCGACTCCGCATAAACAGCATCGGTCAAGTCCAAAATGGTGGCATTCGGGCGCAACTTGGCAACTTCATCTGGCTTAACGCACTCTGCTGCTTCCGCGCCGCCACCATAACCGCATTCCAGTTCGCCCTGCAATTGCATGGCCTGCTGACGCGCATAAAAGCTGCTCGAGTAGCGTCCATCGGCGGAGCGTGAACGACGCTTCTTAACCGCCTCCGCGCAGACCGTCAATAAATTCTGAAAATATTTCAAAAGTTTTCATAAAATTTAATTTTTAATAGTTAAGTTCAAACGCAAACCTCATCCATGCCGTCGCGCGCCACACCACGCCGCAAGCGTCGCAGCCCGTGCTGCTCGTCCAGCTTGTTAGTCATCGCGGACATCCAATCCTTAGCGTTTGCCAGCGACAGCGAGGACTGTGAGCGCTCCGGCAAACGTGCGGGAAACAAGGATTCGTGTGTGCCGGTGACGGCGCCAGCTTCAAGCACGAAAATGCGCGGAAAGTCAATCACAAAATCGCGGCTGCGCATGAGTTCGCCGAGCGCTCCGTTGCGTTGTGCGCCAGCCGCCAATGTAGCGCTGAGATTTCCGTTACCAGCTGCAGCACCTGCAGCACTGGTGGCGTCTACCGGCGGGCGATCGGGTTCATATTCCAAAATGCTTTCCTCGCTGCCAAGGAACTGATGGAATATAGAAATATATACTCGATTAAATCGTACATATGTGTTCTAAACGATCAGCGCCATGTAGATGTAGTTGTGTTGGCATGACATGTGTTAACCGTTATATACAGTTATATGCTGTAGAGATCGATTTACCGTAAGCGGAGCTTTCCTTTAGTTTTAAAAGCCATTTCTCAAGCATTTTCTTTTATGACAATTTATTTTGTGAAAAGTTGAAGCAGCTTTATTCCAAAACTATATTTCGAAAACAAGTTTTGAAATCTGATGTATTTTGAAATGAGTGGTTATGGAAATTGTAATTAATATTTTACATTGAAATCACATTTCTGCAAGCTTTGGAAGCGTTCTAGACTCTAGCACCATGAAAGCAGCCAGAAAAGCCCAAAGCAAGCTTTTTTAAGCGTTCAAAAGCATAGTGGAAGTAATAAAAATTCGGCAGCGTTTTTAGAATTCACCATCTTAGTTTCGTTTATTTCATAAATTTTAGCGATTTTTTATTAACTATTTTCCGTAACTCTTGAATAGCGCACTTAACTAACTTAGCTTAATACATATACATATGGTTCGGTTATACATGTATGTATGTATGCATGTATGTACAAAATTTCAGTTATAGTTGAGTTTTATGAATTGAAAAACTGCTTTAAAGTTCGAAATTTTTTTCAGCTGGAAAATTTTTTTCTTGTGGATATTGCAACGATATTCAATCAAATGTATTAATTATAGCGTTTGAAAGAAAAATTATAGCGTTGAAGAGAAAAATAAAATAAAATTTAAAGGTGAAAAATAGTTCTAGCGATTCTTCAAAAGCAGCGAATTTACCTGTATGAACACATATTTATGCATATTTAAAATGAAAATTTATTGACATTAATAATTTCCAACTGTAATTTGAAGGCTTTCAGGGTATATTCACTTAAAAAGGTTATTACTATTGTGTTCCCTATACTTTTTTAAGCTTTACTTTTAACAAAAGTGTAAAAATTTTGTACAGATTTAATTATATTTTTTTTTAAATAATAACTGTCTTTTGCTTGAAAAAATTAAACTGAAAATATTTTCGTTTTTTGTGATCAATTAATTTAAGAGTTTTAATTAAATAAAATATGTTCAATAAAACACTAAATTAATTTGAAAATAATTAAATTTCGTTAAAAAATAACAATTTTAGTTAAAAATAGTTAATAAATAAAAAAAAAATTTCAAATAATTTTTAACAAAAAAATATATTTTTTGAGTTATATAACAAATCTAAATTTAATTGAAAACAGAATTTCCAATCATTTTTAACAAAAAATAATTTCACCGAATTAATTTAAAAAAAAATTAAATTAAATAAAAATAATAAAAAAATTAATTTAAAAAAATATACAAAAACTCTTAATTTAATTGAAAACAGAATTTGCAATATTTTTTAACAAAAAATAATTCTACCCAATTATTATTAAAAAAAAATTAAATTAATTAAAAATATTAAAAAATTAAATTAATTAAAAAAAAATATACAAAAAATCTAAATTTAATTAAAAACAGAATTTGCAATAATTTTTTACAAAAATAATTTTACCAATTATTATTAAAAAATTAAATTAATTAAAAATATTAAAAAATTAAATTAATTAAAAAAAATATACAAAAAATCTAAACTTAAAATTTAATGAAAATAAAAAAATTTAATGAATTTGCAATATTTCTTAACACAGAGTAAAAAAACTAGATAGAGAAAAAAAAATTTAAAAAATAACTAAAAACATTAAATTAAAAAAAAATTAAACAAATTAAATAAAAAAAATTATTAGTATTAAAAAACTATAATTTAAAAAAATTGTCTAAAATTAAAAAAAAATTATTTAAATCGAAGTCAAGTTGAAAATAGTACTTTCAATATCTTTTAATAAAAACTAAATTAACTTAAAAAGACAAATAAAAAATTTAATTAATAATCATTAAATGAAAAAATTAATTTGAAACAAAAAAGTTTAATATTTTAAAAATAAAAAAACTGTCAACATGTTCAACATAAATCTGTTTGATCCAATCAATATTATTAAAACAATTAAATTTAATTAGAAAAACTTTAATTTAATTTATAAAATAATTAAAAATGTTAACAATATTTTCCAAACAATTTCTTCGAGTAGAAATATTTTTATATGTAAAACAATATTAAATTTAAAAAAATTAAAAAAAAAATTAATCAAATAATAAATTTAAAAAAATAATTAAATAATAATTATAAAAAATTTAAAATATTATCAATATTTTTTTAAACAATTTCTTCAAGTTCAACATTTTTTAAAAATTAATTTAAAAAAATTAAATTAAATTCATAAAATAATTAAATTATATTAAAAATTTAAAAATATTAACAACATTTTTTAAAACAATTTCTTCGACTTCAATATTTTTTTAATGTAAAACTGTATTAAATTTAAAATAGTAAATTTAAAATATTATCAATATTTTTGAAAACAGTTTTTTCGGGGTAATATTTTGCAAGAAAATTTTACAATATTATCAATATTTTTTTAAACAATTTCTTTAAGTTCAATACTTTTTAATATAAAGCTGAATTAAATTTAAAAAAATAAAACTTTTAAAATAAATTAAATTAATAAAATATTTAAATTAACATTTTTTACAAAAATTGTTTCGGTTCAATATTTTTCATGAAAATAATACAAACATTGATATCTAATTTATAAATTTAAATTGAATTAAAAATTTTAATTTTATATGAATTTACTTTTCAATTCAAAGATTTAAATAATTTAAATAAAATATTTTTAATTTTTTTTGAGTTGGAATTATAATAATTGAACTAAATTTAATTAAATCTTTAATTTGATAAAAAAATTTATTCAAAAATTTAATTTAATTAATTACCTCATATAAATTATATTAATTTGCACTGTTTTTTTAGAAAAAAAAATTAAGTTATAGAAATTCTCAGGATCATAATTAGGAGGAAAATATATTTCAATTATTACACTTTCTTGTCGCAAGAAGAAATTTGCGCAAGTTTTGATTTAGATGAACAACGAAAAATATGCACTCAATATAATTCCAACGACATTTTCAATATTAAAGTATACACGCCTGATAAGCCAAATATTTTTACATTTCATAACGAGTTTCGATCAAAAAGTTAGGCAATTTCCTAAAAATATTTTGTAAAAGAATCGATTTGTAGCAATAATAATTTTTTCTACCACATGCCGAATAAAATTTCGAAGCATACCTACAGGGACTATTATGAAACTGTTGGTGTTGGGTTAAATGAGTGGCTATCACATGTGTATATTTCATGGAAAAATAAAAAAAAAATATTAATTCTAAAAAAATTAAAAAAAGTCAAAATTGCTGAAAAATCCTGAAAAGTTCTAAATATGATTATATGTATGTATCTATATCAAAACCAATGCTTTCGTATTATCAGCCTTCAGCCATCTGTTGTAATGTGAATAATAAAATCGTAGCATACCCTTAGGGGCTGCTATGGAATTGTGAGAGTGACTGCAATATGCATTTATAAACAGAAAAATTAAGAAACTACTACTAAATTTTAACTTTAGCTATTTCGAGAGTAAAAAAATGGCAAATTGTTGAAAATTATATGTGAATGTGATAAAGGTACGAGGAACTTGAACTAGGCAGCTACATAATCCCTTAATATTTTTTCTTGTTTTTGAGAGAATATTTTTAGTAAAACTGGTTCAAAGATATATAAGCTGCGCATACCTCCATAGTGTTGCAAGTAACCTATTACAAAAATAAAATATCAACATTCCTAAAAACCAGCAAATAAATAATAATAATTGTTACTTTGTGTAAAAAAATAATAAAATAAAAAAATGTTTTTTCGTTTTTATGAAAATTATATGTTTATATTTAATTTTTGAAATACTTTGTTAACTACGCTTACGCTACTACATATGTTTCTTTGTATGTATGTATGTAATTTGAAGAAAAAAGTTTCAAATCTGCACATTATTGTTTTGCGCATAATTGTTTCGCTTTGACTTAATTTCTACGTTTTAACTGCATGTTAAGTAACACATATCTGCTGTTCTATATTTCTTTTAGATATCATATCATATACTCGCGTAATATATACTATATTTAATATATATATGTATATGTATGGTATATATTTTCATTAATATTTAATTATTAAATGACTAGTCAATAGTCACCACGACTTTTGCGTTGTGTGTATCGGAACACCTGATTGCTCTTTTATTTAAGACTAAGAATTAACCGTTATTTTTTAAACACTAAAATTATTAAATTACTATTTTTAGTATTGTTTAAGTGTGTATGTATGTGTTTGTTTTTTTTTAATTTGGTATGTGGGTTGGATTTTTTTAGAATTTTTTGAGCAAAATTTTTGTTTTTGACAACTTAAAAAAAAATATAAAAAAATTTTCTTTAAAATATTTTTTAAATACTAAAAAAAAAACATGAAAAATTTAAGGAAAAGTTTACAGAATTTTTTAAAGAAAAAAATTTTTGAAAAACAAAATTAAAAAAAAGAAATGAAAATTTTTACAGATATTTTTTAAATAAAAAAAAAACATAAAAAATTTAGAAAAAATTTTAAAAAATTAAAATTTTTTATCAAAAAAAATTGATAAAAATATTTGAACCTTCTACAATAAAGTACGGAGATAAAAGCAAAATAGTATTTATTTAATTTCTAAAAAAAAATGTTCAATATAGATAATGATTAGGCCACAGCGAAAAAAAAAACTTAATATTGGCTTAGAATTAATTTTCTTCTTTTGCGTAAATATTTAATTATTTTATGACAGATTCTAAAAATTACATATTTTTTTTCCTTAGGCCTTCACTACATATAAAGAATACGACGTAAAATTTGCGCATTTTTTATAATTCTTCAAAAATTTTATTTATAATATTTTTATAATCAAAATTTTTTATAAAACTGAAACTTGAAATTTAAAAACGAAACATTTTTAAATACTTAAAAATGTTCTTAAGCAAAATTTTGTAGAATTTTTTAAGTTTTTTATGATTTCTTTTTACAATTTTTCGGAAAAAAAATCGTTAAAAAATATAATAAAATAAGGGAAGACTAACGTTCTTCAAGTAAAAGTTTTTTTATAGTTTGTTTGTTTTTAATATTTAATTGTTTTCAGAAAAAAATTAATTTACAATTTTTTACTTTCAAATTTTTTAGAACTGTTTTTTGATTTTTTTAGAACTTAAAAAAAGTTAGAGAAATATTGTATTTAAAAACCAAAAATTAGAAATATTTACAATTCTTTAGAAAATAAACGAAATACTTTAAATAATTTTTTTTAAAATACTTAAAATTTTTTAAATGTAAAATAAAAAAAATTGAAAGTTTTAGAAAATTGTTTAACATTTTTAACAAATTATTAGAAACAAATTTAAATTAAAAAAAATTTATTTTTTAAACTTCAAAAAGTTTATAATAAACAAGGTAAGGCCGACTTCTTCAAATAAAAATTTAAAAAAAAAATTTAATTACTTTAAATTGTTTTAAAGAAAAAATTTTTGGAAAATTTGTTGTAGAACTTTTTTAAGTTTTTTTTTATAAATATTTTTACAATTTTTCGGAAAAAAATCATTAAAAATTTATAATAGAATAAGGGAAAACCAATGTTCTTCAAATAAAAATTTTCAGAAAAAATTTTAATTTAAAAACCAAAACTTTTTTTAATATTTAATTATTTTCGGAAAAAATTAATTTATATTTTTTTTAGTTTTAGATTTTTTAGAATTATTTTTTAAATTTTTTAGAATTAAAAAAATGTTGTTTAAACAGCAAAAAATTAAAAATATTTACATTTTGTTAGGAACAAAATTAAATTTTTAAAATTTTTTTAGAAATACTTAAAAAAATTGCAATTTATAAGGAAATCTTTTATCACTTTTTTGTAGAAAAAATTTTAAATAAAATGAGTTTCAAATTTTTTTTAATTTTTTTTTAATTTTTTAGAAATTATTTTTTACAGTTTCCCCAAAAAAGTAAAGAAAAAATATATTTGAAATATTTTTAAATTTTTTAAAATTTGTTGTTCAAAAAATCTGTTTAAAAAAATAAAAAAAGTAAGACTAATTAAAAATAAAAATAAAATTTAGAAACAGAAAACAAACTTTGATATAAATATTGCTCTCCAACCTACAAATATCTACACACATACACATATACATATATGTGTATGTATATTCATATACATATGTATGTGTCTCATATACAATCATTAATCGTAACCGTTAAGTCTTAAAAAGTCTCAAAATGTTTTTCTCGCTTATACACTTAAGAATTACTTGCGTTCTCTACAAACTACTCTCTATATCATACAGACGATATCGTTTAGCGCTTAGCATAGTAAAGACAACACGAAAATACAAACATACAAGTAAGAACTAAAACTTAAAAATAATTTGAAAAACATTCACAAAAAAAATAAATTTTACTTTTGCACAAAAATAGCAAAAAAATTATTTACAGTTTACTTGTAGTGATGTGAGTAGCATAAGTGCAATAATGTGTGTGTGTGTGTGTGTGTGTGTGTGTGGTTTGATGAGTTGCATTGCAGCGTGGCGTCAAAGAAATCCAATTTCTCGCATTCACTCCACTTTGCCGCGCTGCTATTTGGCGTTTAGTGTTGTTATTGTTGTTTTTGTTGCAGTACGCCTAAACGTCGGTCACTTGGTGACTGGCGGTGGATACTTGCAACACCAAAGGCGCCGAGTTGCGGCGCATAATATGGGTGCTGGCGGTGTTGCTGCTGTTGTTGTTGTTGGGCGCGCCACTAGGGTGCGCATAGGCGCAGTTGTGCTGACAGCAGTTGCTGTTGTTGTTGTTGCCGCCGTTGCTGCGCTGTTGGCAGCACGCGCTATCACTTGGCGTGTTGTTGCAACAATTGCAATGACTATGATTACCACTAACGCTACTACCGCTAATGCCACTACTACTACTATTGCTGCTGCTAGCACAATTACAGTTATGTGCGTGTGCTTGCGCATGCGTCACTGCGCTCGCTGGCAGCTGTGTCTGTGTTGCACCAGGCGCACTCGTCGGTGTTTGGTGTGAATGCGATTGATGTGCGAGTTGTTGTTGTTGTGTCTGTGTTTGTGATGTCTGCTGTGCCGCGGAGAAGGGCGGCGCTAGCGCAACTACAATGACCTCCACATCGTTGCTGCCGCCCATTGTTTGTGCGGGGGGCGGCACGTGTTGTGGACTCGGTGTCGTGTGTATTTGATCACCCACCACAAATCCGTAGAATTTCAGCACGTCCAGCTTGCACATGGGGCAGGTGCGGTGCTCGATTAGCCACGGATCGATGCAGTTCTTGTGAAATTCATGCCTGAGTGGAAGAGACAAGTGGCAGATAAGAGCGGTGTTTGGGTTGTAAATATTAGAAAATGCGGAATTTCTATAGAGTTTCCAACTACTCACTTGCAGGGTAATACGCGTATGCAGTCGGATGGTTTGTAGGCCTCAATGCAGATGGCGCAACAATCGCTGTCCATATCCTTGTCATCGCTGCTCTTGCCCGTCTTTGTGGGTATTTTCATGATGGCCTTCTTAGTGACCGAACACAGTTGGCGCTGTGAGGGAGAGGAGAGAGGGGAAAGAGTGTATAACTGATGCTACTAAAAAATTATTGAACATTTTGAGCGTTATAAATTTCGATAAATATTGATTGCTATTGAGATATTTATCGATAATTTTTATATATCGATAATTATCACATATTCCTCATGGCATTGATCAACATAACCACTAGTTATCGATAATTATCAATATTTTATGCGACATTAACGATTATTTATATATCATTTGTAGATACCGATAATTATCGAAAAGAAAAACGTCGTTCAGAAGCTTGCCGCAAAATAACCACAAATTATTGATAATTATCGTCTTCTTAGGAAATGTTATCGATAATTTTTATAATTATCGCTTACCGTTCATGGCATTGATCAAAATAAATACCAGTTATCGATAACTATCGAACGTTTAAACAATAATTAATGAACTTTTATAGAAACAATTTTAAGATATCGATAATTATCGAAAAGAAAACGTCGTTAACAACTTTGCGCGAAATAACTGCTAATGATCGATATTTATCGACAGCTGTTGAAATATTTATCGATAGTTTCTATATTTCGCTCATTTTCGCATATTGCTCACCGCTGTGCTCCTATAAGTACTAGTTATCGATTATGCAACAATTAACAAACATTTTTATATTATTTGTATAATTATAGAAAGTCATTCGAAATTTTGCGCGATTTAACTATAAGTTATCGATAATTATCGACTATTTATGAAACATTTATCGATACATTTGTACATATAGATAATTATCAGATATTTCTCATCGCACTGCTAAAAACAGCTACAAGTTATCGATAATTATCGACTGATGATGCGATAATTATCGATAATTTATTTGAAAATTTTGAAATGTAAATAGTCGATTATTTATAAAAATTTTATCGATAAATTTGTATATATGGATAATTATCACATATTTCTCATCACATTGCTCAAAATAGCTACAAGTTATCGATAATTATCGACTGCTGACGTTATAATTATCGATAATTTATATATATATTTTGAAGATATCGATAATTACAAATAACTAATAGTTATTTTGAGAAAAGTTTTAGAGCGATTTAAAAAGCAAAACCGATTTTCACAAGCTATATGTAAAATCCAATGCTTATGGGACCGTATTTAATCATTAATCTTCGGCACCGCTCGCTCTTAGTGCTTTCCCACTTAATTCATATCGTTTTATTTCGTTTGGTGTGTTTGTTCGTTTAATTATTGATTTACCATAACTAAAAAAAACAAATTTTTGCGCACTTACCGATTGCTGATCCTTCGTCTGCAGATATCTAAAGCGTTGTATGTAGTAGAACAGCAACCACACCAGCGATATCACCATCAGCACAATGAAGGAGACGGACACAAACAGCACGGATGTTCTACGAATATGTAAGAGAGTAGAGAATAATAAAATAATCGATTTTTTTAAGCAGAAATATTTTAGAACTAATTTTTTTAATATTCAAAAATAATTATTTAAAGGAAGTTGAAAGAGAGAAAGTGATTAGAGAGATAAAAACTTGAGAGGTAACATATTTACAGTTATTCAAACGAAAAAGACGAGTATATATCGATAGTATAAAATAATAATCGAGCCACAACGAATACTTCGGTTTTAAATAGATAATATAGTTTTAAATATTTATATATATTTATATACATACATATTTGTATATATATATTTTTTATTTTTAAAATATAAGTAACATTCAAAGCTTAAAACTGTGTTTATTTGTGAAATAAAGGCATAAATTATATATTTTATGATAAATATATATTTTTGAGTATTTTAATATTGAGGATTATGTTTGTAATATTTTATTATTTATATAAAGTAATTAAAATTTGTAGGTTATGTTGAGTTAACTACGCCATTTTTTTTTTAACTTTATTCCATTTTATGAAAAATTTAAACAAAAAGTGCTTCTAAACATATCCATTTAAGTCACTAAAGGATTTGCTCGCTCATATTTCTCCTTCTTCAAAAATCAAAAAAAAAGTCACTATTTTTCATTTTAATCCAACTTTTTTGTGTTTATATTATTTCTAATATTTTTTTAAATATGTTATTTCAAACATAATTTTCTTTTGCATTTTTAATATTTAATTTTTTTTTAATTATATATATTTTTTTTTAATTATATATATAA